>NW_013665951.1:104855-111959 GCF_000517525.1 Limulus polyphemus | reverse complement strand
AACTCGGCACATTACGAATGTTGTGTGATCGTATTACATATTGTTGTAGAGTGTAGCTCGGCACATTACGAATGTTGTGTGATCGTATTACATATTGTTGTAGAGTGTAGCTCGGCACATTACGAATGTTGTATGATCGTATTAAATATTGTTGTAGAGTGTAGCTCGGCACATTACGAATGTTGTATGATCGTATTACATATTGTTGTAGAAAGTAGCTCGGCACATTACGAATGTTGTATGATCGTATTCCATATTGTTGTAGAGTGTAGCTCGGCACATTACGAATGTTGTGTGATCGTATTACATATTGTTGTAGAAAGTAGCTCGGCACATTACAAATGTTGTATGATCGTATTACATATTGTTGTAGAAAGTAGCTCGGCACATTACAAATGTTGTATGATCGTATTACATATTGTTGTAGGAAGTAGCTCGGCACATTACAAATGTTGTATTATTAAGTGGACATTCGAATGAAGGGACAATTTTATCATTCTAACAGCAGTTACAATTACTTTTATAGTTCATTGTTGCTAAGCGCAAAGCTCCACAATGGACTATCTGTGCTGCGTCCACCACCGGTATCGAAACCCGGTTTTTAGCGTTATAATTCTTCAGACTTACCGCTAAGCCACGTGGGGGGGGGCACGTACAACTATTCTGACACAATCAATTAAAGTGATTAGGTTATGAAAGAGAGCTATTTGAAATAAATGCTCATTTACTCTAAAAAAACAAAAAATACATTCGAAGCAATGAAAACAGTTGCCAGTTTTCTACCCCAGGCGCCAGTAGGCCACGAGAGATGTGATACAAGCCGAAACCAGCTAAAGCTATGGTGACAGAAGGTGACACAGTAAGGGAAACAAGCATAACTGGAAAGCTAGTTGCCAGTTTTCTATTCTGCCCCAGGCGCCAGTAGGCCATGAGAGATGCTGACATCGTGTGGTACAAGCCGAAACCAGCTAAAGCTATGGTGACAGAAGGTGGCACAGTGTGACACAAGCATAACTGGAAAGCTAGTTGCTAATTTCCTATTCTACCCCAGGCGCCAGTAGGCCACGAGAGATGCTGACATCGTGTGGTACAAGCCGAAACCAGCTAAAGCTAGGGTGACAGAGTGGGTTTCAATCCGAAGAGAAGATGACACAGTGTGACACAAGTATAACTGGAAAGTTATAACCTAACAAAATATATAGTATTTATATTAAAATTGGCTATTTTTTTTTACCTTCTACTTTTTCTTTTGAAGCACGAAACATTCTTTTTTTTTTCCATTTATGTTAAACTGTCTTCGAAAGAAATACCACTTCTGATAATCCCGTTTTTTTTAATAACTGTCCTTGAGAATTTATATTCCCTGGAGGCGCTCGTGTTTCTGTTCTCTAAGACCTTTCACATACCAGTTTTTGGCAGCTATTGTTTTGAAAACAAGGGATGAGGGAATAAATGAAGCTATTAGATGAAACATGGAATGCGCAAACCATCTTTACCTCACGCATTTCTGACCGGCACGCGTCAGTCTTACGTTGGTCGCATGAGGGATGAAGATATGCAAGATTTCAAGGTGATCTCAGTGATAACGTCAAACAATTTTTATATTCCTACGTTTATTCACGACCTCTTAGGACACGCGGCTCTGTTGAAGAAATTGTGGCGCCACAAATATTTCTTCAAATTCCAAGCGCCCTTTAAATAATTGCACAACCTTGAAACAGCCGCCTCGGGTAAGGGCAAACAAAGCTATCGTCGGGTCAAATTTGGTTGTAGTAAGCAAACCTGGTTGGAATCATCAAGATAGTAGCTACCGCCTGTCACGTTTTCTCGCCGCCAGGAGGCTCACACTATGTAGCAGACGACGCTGAACGCCTATAGGTATGTACTATAAGTCCACTGAATATTGTCTCATTGTCTTGATCAAGGTAATCGTATCTTCTTTGTTGCCCAAACATATCCCATTGAAGCTGCCCATGTCCGGTCTGACCGTTCAGGAACTCCTAAGAAGTTGATTGCACAGAACTCCGTTCTGTAAACCAACACGGCCTGTGTGCCATGCAAAGGTCGCGTAAATTGTTGACAGCAAGGACTGTATCTCCATGACATTGACAGTTGAAATTATTTCGAAGGTAGTTTTAATGAACGTTGTAAAGATATATATACGCCTAATATTTATTGTGTACAAAACAAAAGTTTTTGTGCTGTGACGTGTTTCCTCGGTAACCTGCTGTGCCGCGTTTGAAGAAAAAACATGAATAACAACAGAATGTTTCTCAAAGATCATGGTCAAAACACAAAATGTACAAACAGGTACAAGTTATGTTCTTTAAACTATTTAACCTTATAAAGCAACGAGTACGATTTTAAGTTAGTCAGGTGTAAATTTGTCAACTATATTTTTGTCATGTTATTGTATTTCAAATTTCTCAACTATATTTTTGTCATGTTATTGTATTTCAAATTCCTCAACTATATTTTGGTCATGTTATTGTATTTTAAATTTCTCAACTATATTTTTTGTCATGTTATTGTATTTCAAATTTCTCAACTATATTTTTTGTCATGTTATTGTATTTCAAATTTCTCAACTATATTCTATCATCTTTTTCATCTTATTATATTTCATTGCGCCCCCCTCTCCCAAAGGCATCCTGAAGTGGTATGTTCATTACTCGTTAATTTATACACGATAAAACTATTATCTATATGTATGTTAGTTTGGATGTTGAAATCATACTTTTTGTAAGATGTTTTGCTTTCGCTGTCTATACGTGCACTGCTGCCAAAGTATAAAAATTATCACCTTTTCAAATTTCTAGCTTGTCTTCTGATTTTCTTGGCATTGTACAAAGTTCGAAGAAGAAATTTAGATTATTATTAAAGTTGATCATTTTAGAACTGGCCAAAACAATTGTCTAAAATTGCTCATTTTAAGTGTGTAATAAAAGTAACTACCGGAGTTAATTGCAATATTGATGGTGTTGTTGTTACGTGGAATGCTTGCTTCAATAGTACGGTACAAGGGGATTTTCTCGTATTGTTGTTGCGTGGAATGCTTGCTTCAATAGTACATTACAAGGGGACCTTCTCGTATTGTTGCTACGTGGAATGATTGCTTCAACAGTACAAGGGTATTTTCTCGTATTGTTGTTACGTGGAATTCTTGCTTCAACAGTACAGTACAAGGGGATTTTCTCGTATTGTTGTTGCGTGGAATGCTTGCTTCAATAGTACAGTACAAGGAGATTTTCTTGTATTGTTGTTACGTGGAATGCTTGCTTCAAAAGTACAGTACAAGGGGATTTTCTCGTATTTCCGTTCTTAAAATTGATCGTTTTAGAACCGGCAAAAACAATTGGCTAAAATTACTCATTTTATGTATGCAATAAATAATGGAACCACGGCAGTAATTACTCGAATTAATTGCAGTATCGATGGTACTGTTGTTTAAACTGTTTTTGTAAGATCCTGTACCAACAAATTCATGGACCCACAAGCAGACTGGAGCATAAATAGTTTAAAAAAAGGCCGATAGGGAATGAGATCCGTGGATCCCATCGATAATTCTAGGATTAACTTTTCAACCTAAAGTGCTTGGCTATGGTATTTATACCAGGTATACAGACACGAATATTCCATGCACGCGTAAATTAACTTTTACGTGCATATTTTCTGGAAAGGGCCGGTCGTGGCTAAATTGTTTATTGTTCCGTGACTGTGAATCCGAGGGTCTTGTTGCCGATAGATCGCGCTTCGTTATAAAAGTAACGGTAAAATTTAAATACTCGATTAAAGTTGTCTGTAAGTTCTGTTGACTAGCTGCCATCCCGTTAGTGTGCCAGCTCAAAATTAGGGACGACTAGCGCAGATGGCGCTTGTGTAGCTTTGCGCGAATAACCGAAATAAAAAAAAAATTCCTGGAAGATGAGTAATGGTTAGTAGAAAGATGAAACCTATCATTAAATCTCCAATTGCGTAAATAAGAGAATGAGTCATATTACTTCTCATACACCCACCAGTTTCAACTTTCCTATACTAGGTTGTGTAAGGAAAGAATTTTTAAATTCTAGGCTACAAAGATATTCAGTTGTTTGGGACTGTGTAAAAGCAACTGTTGTTTGAACTAGCCATGAAATATAAATCAACGAAACTTACCAATAGGGCGCGCGCGTGTATTTTCTACCAGCATTTTTCTAAAGTTTTTATGTTCAATAGTACAAGCACGTGAGGATTTTCCGTTCTTATTTTACTACACTGACATTGATGACCCATTCTTTGAAGAGAAACAAACAAATGTGGTTTAAAGGTCGAAATATAAGAAGCTAATCCAGAGGAAGGGTTTGATTGTGGTATGGGCTTGAAGAAAAATAAGTTATTATAAAATGTGTGTTATTTTGCACTTTGTTTACAAACAGCGAATCAGTCACCATCAGTAACTTCCATATTAAACTTCTGAACGTCAATAGAAACCGTAAAGCGTGACAAGCTTTTCTTGAATATTTAACAAAGGAAGTAATACGTTTTTCCAGACGTGACTTACCGTAGTTTCAGCTTCGGTCAGGCATGGCCTAATGGTTAGCAGTTCGGGCTACGGATCGAAAGGTTCAAGATTAGAACATGCTATGTGCTGCTGAACAAGTACCGCACGTGTTTTTGTTTTTGAGGTATTATAGAAGTGACAATGAACACCACTACTCGTAGCCGTACAGGCGGCGGATGCTGCTCACTAACTGCCTTCGCTCTGAACCTTGGGGTTCTTTGACCTGGCTGTTCATGTCGCATAAGGTGCTTTTCTAATTGAAAGTACCAAGTGTTACCTTCTATTTAGGTGCTATTATGTCCAAGTGTTACCTTCTATTTAGGTGCTATTATGTCCAAGTGTTACCTTCTATTTAGGTGCTATTATGTCCAAGTGTTACCTTCTATTTAGGTGCTATTATGTTGCAGAAGAGCTTTCTCTAGCATCTTAAACTGGTGTCTATTCCTCAGCTTTTTGTTTTGGTCTGCATGATGTAGTAATAATAGAGAATATTTTCATAAATGAATGCCTGTTTTTATTACATAAAAGTACTTGTAAATTTTATGATTTCGGCATAATCAGTCGAGTCATGTTTGACTTCATCCTTGACTGTCTTAAGTGATTACAAACGCAATGTATATTTTTGCAGCACGAGTATGATTACTGGGGTGTTTTTATTCACTTATATATATGTGTGTGTGTGTGTGTGTTTATGTGCTGCTTCAGTGATAAATACTAACTCTTAAAGATGGCGCTTTGGTGGACGGGAGAGCTTACAGCTTGTATGTATTTTGGCAATAAAAATTACATCATATTTTATATATGAATAAGACATGTGATGCACGTGTATTTAAGGCCAAGAGTGTCTTAAAAATTTGACTAAGGCTGTTGCCCCCTTAGATAATTGTAACTTATAGTCTAATGTTGTGCTGTTTTCCATTTGATATTGTCGTATTTATTTTAAGCTTCTCGTCAGCCTTGATGGTTAAGACTATTTCTACATGCACAGGGTTTTCACTCGAATGCATGTGTCAAAATGATCCGTTTTATAATTTCCTTTAAAGTTAACACACCTGTTTCGACATGAAAAGATGAAACACGAGGACTGCTCTCCGTAGCGTGGCGCTACCTGTTCACCTTGAAGCGTCACGACTACTTCTTGGTTTCCCTAGGTAACAGCTTTTGGTTTCTATAGAGATGCTTGCAGCAGCTAGTCATGGAGGCGTCACTCTTCGACGCCTATCCTAACATCCTCATTTACAACGACGAAGGCCATCAAAATCCCATACACCAGTCACTACTGCCCTAGTATAGTAAAAGTGGATCACTAGGTTTTACACACACCCCCTAATGGGGGTTAAGTTTGGCTACCTCCTTTTACAAAACCCTAACAGCCATAACTATTCTGGTTTTAGGCTTAGCCTGCATGTCACGTAAAATAGTGACGGATCGAAGCCATTAGATCATTCACTTTTAGGTGACCTGCTTCGGTTTATACACTTGTTTGATGTAGAAATTATAGAATGTAGGACAAGCTAGATGATTTATATTAAAAAGCAGTCTGTGCTCTAATTAAGGGTTAACTCTCCGCGGAAAAAAAGGGAAATCCCATTCAAAATAATATAGTTACTACTTCACAAGAATATTGTTGAAATTTCTTCTGTCGTTGCGTTAATATTTGTATAAATATGTGTCAATAAAAAAAAATGACGCAGATGATCACTGAAACTTGTTTAATAACCAACTCCCTAAAAGTGGGCCTTTTGTGGTTTCTTAGAAGCTTACTTAACTTTCGAGTAAAATTTTAGTTGACATTAGGGAATACAAGTTTATGAGTTACAACACTAAAGTCCGGGGCTCGATTCCACCTAATATGGCTTTGGGAAACTGAAAACCATTTCTTCTCTCACACTTCTTTGAAAAAAAAAATCGAAGTTTTATCAATATTTATCCACAGCAAAGGGGATTTATTTATATCTTTATCAATGGAGTTCCCCAGTGGCAAATCTGAGGGCTAAAAACCAGATTTCAATACCTGTCTTAGCTCATTGTGTAGCTTTGAGCTGAACAATAAACAAACAAATAAACTTTAACAATAGAAACTTGCACTAACATTGTCTTACCTATGAATCCTTTATTTACTTGTGTACTGAAGCATATTACGTTAATACAATAGTAAGTTGACGGACAACGATTTGTAAGCATGATGAAAATTATTTTACATAAAGAACATACATCATATTTCAACAGAAACTTGATCTGTCTTCATCAGGTTCATTTTCATTATGGTTTAAAAAACGTTGTTTGTTTATCAATTATTTAATTTTTCCATTTTTTATTGTCTTTGTCTTTTCTACAATGTTTTTAAGAACTCAGAGTTACGTGTTTGTTTGCGTTAATTTGTTTTCTGGACTTCGTTATTGTTTCCGTTTAGTAAAATAATAAATAATTGTAACACTTATTACGTTTTTTTTTCATATTACAACAATGTGTTAATATTAGTCGTTTCGGTTAAACTGTAAAAACACAATTTTCTTTCGTGTGATGTGTGAAAGGAACTTAGTGACTACATTAAACAAAAAGTT
>NW_013665951.1:101121-104396 GCF_000517525.1 Limulus polyphemus | reverse complement strand
AAACTTGTATTTTCTCTTAACTTACTCACACAAACAAAATTTAACGTAAACTTTTGATAAAAAAAAACAACAACAAAAACTCTGCTTTATCAGTTCCTTCCAAATCAGTTGCCCAGTTTGCTTAAAACTGACATTACGTTCATCTAACAAACTCTTTACATTTCCGACGTGCGTAAATCGCTTCAACTGTTTTTATTATTTTAGGTGTTATGGTGTGTGTGTGTGGCCGAGTGTTTAGTGTACCGGGATGTGAATCCGAAGATTTGCGGTTCTCGTCCCGTCGCCGCAAAGTTGTGCTCTGCACTTTTGAGCAATGGGTTCATTATAAAAGCGACAGTCAAGAGATTAGACGAGAACAGCCAACGATTTAGCGGTCAATGCTATGGACTAGTTGCTGTGTTTTTAATGTATCGGTTGAAAAATTAGAGACGGCTAGCACGGATAACCCTTGTGTAGCTTTGCGCAAATATCCAAAACAAATACATTTTTATGCAACTATTAAATTGTTTAAAATTTTTTCCCTTTCTTTCGTGATCAGTTCCATATCATTTGTATGGCAACAAAGGAAAAATAGCTAGATGAAAGGAAAGACACGCGCAAACACAATCAAAATAAAAGCATTTAATATCGATTCATTTGTAAGTGTTATTGTTTTCATTTGTAATTCGTTATATTTACTCGACCTTGAAATAACACTTGTAGGTAAGAGAGAGATACGTTTTTTTTTGTTTTGTTTTATAACTACTCACTTGAATGTACAGGAATAGCGTTTTATTGTTTTGTCTAATAAGACAGCGCCTCGAGGCTTAACGTGTGTTGATAATTCGTGCCGCCAAACAATGGGCTGTTCGGTAAGTTGAAGTCATCCACGAATGTTCGGAATGGAACAACTTCAGTTGATTTATTACGGCATTGACACGTCATTGGAATCAATGCCGCTGCCCATTGTTAGTTTTCTTGCCGACGTGGTAAAATAAACAGACCGGTACCAAGTATGCGCTTTCTACGATTACTGTGGTAGCTGTCTGTTCGTTTTGTCTGTCTTTTAATATCTGACTCGTAGTTTTTTTTTTAATTATTTATTTACAACACGTAAATCTCGTTAATATAACAATATTTTTTATGCTAACCAGATTTGTAACTTCTCTTATTATGATTCACGAAATCTAAATGAACTAGTTTGAGTCACAACTGACAAATTATTTTCCTTTGTTGATTTGTTTCTCTCTCTCTCTGAGTGCTAAATCTGTATTCCTCGATGCCCGGCATGGCCAGGTGGTTAGGGCGATCGACTCGCAATTTGAGGGTCGCGGGTTCGAATCCCCGTCCCACCAAATATGCTCGCCCTTTCAGCCGTGGGGGCGTTATAATGTGACCGGCAATCCCACTATTCGTTGGTAAAAGAGTAGCCCAAGAGTTGGCGGTGGGTGGTGATGACTAGTTGCCTTACATCTAGTCTTACACTGCTAAATTAAGGACGGCTAGCGCAGAAACGCCCTTCACTCATCAATCGGAAAAGTGTTCTTCTCCACGATAATGCACGTCCACATGTGGTATGTTCAACGCAACACAAGATTATGGAGTTGGGTTGGGAAGTTCTCCCCCTACCTTATTCTCCAGATATGGCACCATCAGATTATCATCTTTTTCGTTCTCTGCAACAATATCTTAATGAGAAAACGTATGCAAATGTGGAAGGTGTTAAAGAGGACATCGATATGTTTTTTGCTTCAAAGCGAAGCGATTTCTTTAATCAGGGCATTAACAACTTGATTGTAAGATGGAAAAGCATCATCGACAAGAATGGAAACTATTTCATTCAATAAATGTTTTGTTTTGGTATATAAGTTGTTCGGGTTTTTTCATCTAAAAAAGCGACATTAATTGCTTGATGACCTAATATCATATTAATTATAATAAACAGAAGGGTTCTTGGATGTGTTGTGCACATGATGTTGATAATGTTTAATTTTGATGTTTCTTTAGCAGAAGAAGCATGTTATTACACCATGGTGAGAAACATTTACAAATTCATGAAAGTTAAGACCTCTGTAGAATTTAGAAGTTTCGTATAATATGTAGGAAGAATAGTACAATATAAGTATCAGAACCAATTAATTATTAAGTAGTGAATGAGTTTATCAGTTCAGTATTTGTCAGTGGCATAGACAGTGAGAGTTATTGATTATATTCACCTATAATTCAGTAAGTCAGAGAGTTAGTCATCGTGTTTGTCGTCGATCGATTAGCGAAGAAATTTTACAACTATGTTTATTTGTGAGTTAAGCGTAAATTAATTTCGAAGTTTCTGTAGGATTGTTGTTTGTGAAGTTAGGCCTACAAGAGAACATCTGATGTAGAAAACGTTATTGAAGAAACTTTATTTGTCATAGTTACGCAAACTGGATTTGGCACTATTTTTACAAGGTAATCCAAAAGTACCCGCCTAACGGTAGAACACGTTACAATTTTGGTGTAAGAAGTGAGATTATTTTGGCGAAAATAAAATAGAACTTATACTAACCTTCTCCTGCAAACTAACAAAGACATTGAATAATTCACTGATTAATTGAATGGTAGATGAATAGACACAGTAACTTAATGCCCAAGTCATTAACAGACACTGAAATCATTAATGACTCAATAATTTACTGATTCTCGTATCAGGCAGGCGGTAACACTGCCTACGTAAGGATGAGTGAGATTGTTCATCGAAATGGTATTTTAAATATCTCCTCAATAGGTCATCAGAACTTTACAATACTATACAGTGTTTCATTTTATAACAATATCTATGTAATGACTGAGTTAAAAGTTCTGGGAATGTCTGTAAATATCATAGCAAATAGTTTGAATTTCTTGTTCTTCTTTCTTCTGCTTCTTTTTTTGTTACGCGATAACTCAAAAACCAAAGCAATGGTGTCAACCAATTTTACTGAGGTGACAGTTTTAAACCGAGTATCCGCTTCTATAAGTATTATTGATAACTAGTAGTAATTTAAAAAAATAATAATTTTAGTGTAAACGATGTTATCCTTACCCCTGAAAGTTAGCTTTCTTCCAAAAAGGTATTGTTCCCTTAGAAAGCTTAAGTATAGGATGAAACAAGAATTACCAGCCAATAATAGATGAACAATAAATATTACATTTGGAACCTCAGTGTATTTAGAACTTGGTTATAAGTACAACCTTCCTATGTCTATTGAAAGACTACATTAAAAATACAAGCAAACTAGTAAAGAAAAACTTTTTAAACAAAAGAGGAAGTAAATATA
>NW_013665951.1:96540-100872 GCF_000517525.1 Limulus polyphemus | reverse complement strand
ACTTTTATATTGTACTCTTATTGAGAGGGACAGTAAGTTCCAAGGACTGAGTTATGTAAAAATGTTGATGCAGAACAACTAATGACTCTATATCTGTTATACAGTAAGGGAAAAAAATCGCTTAATTAAGACAAATGTTTCAATAAAAATGCAGTAACGTTTGAAATGCCGTTTCTATATTACACGACATTTTATAATTATTATGGTGTTCATAAGCACCATTAGTGTTAGTGTTGAGGATTTTAAACCTAAGTGTTCATAAGCACAATTAATGTTAGTGTTAAGGGTTATCAACCTAAGTGTTCATAAGCACAATTAATTTTAGTGTTAAGGGTTATCAACCTAAGTGTTCATAAGCACAATTAATGTTAGTGTTAAGGGTTATCAACCTAAGTGTTCATAAGCACAATTAATGTTAGTGTTAAGGGTTATCAACCTAAATGTCTAAGTGTTCATAAGCACAATTAATGTTAGTGTTAAGGGTTATCAACCTAAGTGTTCATAAGCACAATTAATGTTAGTGTTAAGGGTTATGGCATCAAAACTTCCATAACATTTTACTTGTTTATTAACAGTAAAATAAACCAAGTAATGCGTATGTTGTGACATTTGTGTGATTTATATTATAAACTATTTCGCTTGCAAAAATAAAATAAAAAAATCGTGTGTTCTTGGGTAGAGTCGAACCACGAAGCTACATTTTAGGTTGTGTACAAAGTGATGTTTCTAAACAAAGATCTCGCCAACTGCATAATGTTGAAAGAATCAATCGAAGCAATCTTGTAATTTATTGTTACTTTTATTATAATATTAATACTATTACTTTATTTGGCTGGATTCGTTTTGTGACTTGGTGTTTTTTCACATTAACATCGTTTTTCTTATACATTTTATACACTACACGAAACTTTTAGATTCTACAGAGGCATTACCTTTCATGAAATTTCTAGATATTGCGTCATAATGATGTAATAACATGCTCCCTCTAGTAAATAATCATTCATATAAAAATATCAAAAATATAACCTACAACAATATCTACATGATAAATGATCCAACAATTTTATAATATTTAGCTGGACGTACATATACTTAGTACAATGTGAAAAACAATATTTGTATGTACTTTAAACCGCCGAATCAATTTGGTATCAAAATTTAGAACAATCCTATTTGCTCCAAATATTACATGTACTCGGGGGATAAAACAAACTGGATCCAGTTATTGCATGTGTTTTCTTATTGTGGCAAAACCAGCCCATGCTGCATAATCAATACGATTCTATGTACGACATTTAGTTGTCCTAATTCGTATGGTGTTTTGTAAACTCGCCTGCTATTATTTGTCTCCTAAGAAAGCGTGTGAATGTAACAAACTTTTAACCTTTCGCCATCAATTCGTGTTAATGTTCACAAGCACTATTAGTATTACTCTCAAGGGTTATCAACCTAAGTGTTCATAAGCACCATTAGTGTTAGTGTTAAGGATTTTTAACCTAAGTGTTCATAAGCACCATTAGTGTTAGTGTTGAGGATTTTAAACCTAAGTGTTCATAAGCACAATTAGTGTTAGTGTTAAGAGTTATCAACCTAAGTGTTCATAAGCACAATTAATGTTAGTGTTAAGGGTTATCAACCTAAGTGTTCATAAGCACAATTAATGTTAGTGTGAAGGGTTATCAACCCAAGTGTTCATAAGCACAATTAGTGTTAGTGTTAAGGGTTATCAACCTAAGTGTTCATAAGCACAATTAATGTTAGTGTTAAGGGTTATCAAACTAAGTGTTCATAAGCACAATTAATGTTAGTGTTGAGGGTTATCAACCTAAGTGTTCATAAGCACAATTAATGTTAGTGTTGAGGGTTATCAACCTAAGTGTTCATAAGCACAATTAACGTTAGTGGTTTTTAGCCTAAATAAATCTGTCAAATTTTACAGAATATATATTTTTCAAGCAACCAATATTTTTGTTAAAAGATGCATAAAATGTTTAAACACAAGTTCTTTTTATGTGATTAAAAAAAAAGTCTCAAACTGTGTTTGATATTTTGTTATTACCGAAAGTAACACTCTGCTTATTGTCCGGTTATGGCCCGATCCTATGGGGAGGAAACAAATATATATTTATATCAGTACTGTTGCTCTGGACAGCTCAGTTGCTGTCATCGAAATTATATAGGAAAGAAGGTCCCAAAACGAAAATGAATACGGGTCGGAGCTCTTTACCGTATGTCCCCGTAAGTTTACGGACTTACAACGCAAAAAGTCGGGGTTAGATTCCTCGCGGTGGACACAGCAGATAGCCCAATGTGGCTTTCCTCTCAAACAAACAAACGTTGCCGCACACTTAACAGGTCTATATAGAAATGAAACTAATTTTCATAAAATCCTACTGGACATTTGTTTGTTTTTAATTATGCACAAAGCTACACAAGGGCTATCTGTGCTCTGCCCACCACGGGTATCGAAACCCGGTTTCTAGCGCTATAAGTCCGCAGACATACCACTGTGCCACTGGGGGGGGGGGCCCTACTGAACGGATATACTGACCAATGAATTTTCGTATTATCCCTACAGAACCAAGGTAGAAATTTTGCTACTTCTATCTGTTCGAAACACCAGAAACGCTTAGATTATTGAAGTTTTTGAATTCATTAAGAAATCATTAGGTTCTGGTTTTCCTCGTTTGCCATTCGATTGAGCTACATACCAATTCTCGTGTAAAACACTCAATGTATCAAAAGTTACCCAAATCACGTAGCTACTTTTTTTACTTGCGGATTATTTTTCATAAGTTTGGTTTCCTTTTAAATAATTTATTCTGTATTTGCTTGCAGCTATTGGAAAAAGTGTGTCAAGTCTTACCAGGTACCATAGTTCGCGTTCCGTTGTCGCAATATTGCGATCCGCACTTTGAAGCCGTGAGTGCGTTACAAACGCGATAGTCAAATTCTCCTATTCGATTATACTATCCAAAGAATTATCAGTTAATGCTGGTTGCTAGCTGTCTTCCGTCTAGTTTATTAGCTCAAATTCAGGTGAGGCTAACGCAGGTAGCCTTTGTATGTACCGCGTTGCGCGAACATTCGAAACTAATAAAGAAACAAACTTAACATTACCGCATGCGATTCAACTCCGATTGTCAAGTTAAGTCAGTGAGCAGCTCACGCTTTCTCTCCGTAAGCAGGAAATTCAACTGAGTTTTCACTTCCACTCAACGTGAGCGATTTTACGAATACAACTGATTAGCCTTATTTTACGATATCGGTGAGCAAACCAAGATGGCGGCCTTAGAGTAGCAACGTAAAAAAAACAAAAAACTACATTTTCTGAGCCCACCGAACGAAGAGATGATAAGACATACTGAAGGTTTCTTATGCAAAGGGTATTTTAATTGTACACCATACGTAATCGTACTTTTACATTTTTATATAAGTCTAATTACGTTATAATAATCTGAAACGTTATCCCATGTGGTAATTTCAATACTATTATTTCCTGGGGTCGAATTCGACTAGCGAGTACTCTACGAACTAAGATGAAGGGCTAAGCAACTGAAAGTGCACTTTAACTTGAATATCGTCATTAATATATACTGCACACTAGCACCTACTTCATTTAAAGTATTTTCATCTGTTAATAAATTTGTCATCTCCGACATCATGAAGCGTAGTTTAATCGATTTATAAACTTACCAGTATCGTTAGTAAAACTCTAACATCAAAGCATTGTTTCATCTCTCTCTCTCTCTCTGTGGGTCTGTTATTTATGCACGGCTACATCTTTAAACCTACAAACTCCGTATTGGGGGTGCAGATACAACTTTGTGCGGGAAGTAACATGGCCGTAAATTGAGGTCAAAGTGACCAGTATAGCAATTTTTGGCAAACAGGACGACCAATTGGCTTCAAATTGATAAGGCCAGATTTTTTGGTAATGTGTGATCAAGAGGGCTATCATTTATGTTTCTTCTCTGTGTGATGACTTCTCCTAATCATTCTTCCCACGTTAAATTATTTGTTAAAATGATTTAAAAACTTCATGGAGCCTTCATTTGTGCTCTTTCCCTTCCTTCTCAGATTCTTTCTACACATACATACCTACTCTCTAACTCCCCTTAACTGAAAAAGGCTGGTGTTTTCTCTCGAACATGCGCGCATACTCCCTCAACAAAATAGGCTAGCTTCAGCCATATCTTTTGCTTTGCTTACGTGTACTCGCAAGAATAAGCTATACGATGACTTTACAAAAATGTTTGGTATCGGTATATTTTCATTTACGTTGTGTTGCAACGAGAAGAGAATGAATCAATTCTTCATTAAATGGAACGA
>NW_013665951.1:86667-95540 GCF_000517525.1 Limulus polyphemus | reverse complement strand
GGAGCCTTCATTTGTGCTCTTTCCCTCCCTTCTCAGATTCTTTCTACACATACATACCTACTCTTTAACTCCCCTTAACTGAAAAAGGCTGGTGTTTTCTCTCGAACATGCGCGCATACTCCCTCAACGAAATAGGCTAGCTTCAGCCATATCTTTTGCTTTGCTTACGTGTACTCGCAAGAATAAGCTATACGATGACTTTACAAAAATGTTTGGTATCGGTATATTTTCACTTACGTTGTGTTGCAACGAGAAGAGAATGAATCAATTCTTCATTAAATGGAACGATAATAAAGTCAGAATATGCTGCAAACAACACTTGACCACACAGCAGAAATCAGGACACCGAAAAGTAAGGAATTATGTCTTAGAAACTTGAAATGTCATGCAAGAAGCAAGAACAATGTACCCGGTTTTGCTTTGATTAAAGTAATTTTAGCAAATTTTTATTTTTTTCGCACATTGTTATTTTTCATTGATTTTAATCAAAATATTTTGTTAGGTAAATAAATCATTTTGAGCTTTTGCAAAAAATCACGATAATATGAATGATTTAATCAAAAACACTCGGGATATTTAAAGCCATTTTTCATCCGGGCAACGCCAGGTACTCTACTAGTCGATTTATAAATGTACTAGTACTAACACTAAAACTCTAACATCATGAAGCTCAGTTTTATCGATTAATTAACGAGCCAATACTGACAATAAAACTAATATAATGAAGCGTAATTTCACGGATTAATAAACGTACCAATATTGACATTTAATGTCGGAAAGCGTTGTTTCATGGATTGATAAACATACCAGTACTGACAATAAAACTAACTTAATGAAGCATAGTTTCATTGTCTAATAAATGTAGCAGTACTGACATTAAAACTAACATCGTGAACGTAGTTTCATTGTTTAATAAATGTACCAGTATTGACATTAAAACTGTAAAATATAACGTGTGTTTATTAACATTGACGTGACTTTTGAAAGTTACCGTTTTTTGTTGTTTCGTATTTGTTTGTGCCTTTGGTTTTATGATATTTTTTATTGAAACAAAATTCTACATACAGGCTGAAACGTTGGTAAAAAAACGTACAGTTGTGTATTAGATAACAGAGCAATGCGATATGCCTGCACTAAAACAGTTAAAGTTTATCAATTAATTATTTTTCTCCAACTCCACGTTCGCACCACTAATGCTTAAAACAAGCTCCCCTCCTCTGGGGTTCGAATCCCCATCACACCAAATATGCTCGCCCTTTCAGCCGTGGGAGCGTTATAATGCGACGGTCAATCCCATTATTCGTTGGTAAAAGAGTAGCCCAAGAGTTGGCGGTGGGTGGTGATGACTAGCTGCCTTCCCTCTAGTCTTACACTGCTAAATTAGGGACGGCTAGCGCAGATAGCCCTCGTATAGCTTTGCGCGAAATTCAAAAACAAAAAACAAACCCCTTCTCTGCCATTTTATTCCAGCACACATAGGGCTGGTGAGCCACCAGAGGGTTATACTCTCTCTCTCTCTCTCTTCAAATATCTACATAAACTACACTCCAAATTCGTTATGTTTATAAATATTTTATTTCTCAAAATATAATATTTTCAGGCGTCTTCAGCCAGAATATTCACCCTTCACGAAAACTTTTGCCCTCAGCTTATAATCTCTTAAACTTGTATGTTATGTCACATTCCAATCATTTAGATATCCCAACCCCGAATTTACCTTCTTATATTTATCAAGATAGCTGAATTATTCCTTTTCTTTCTACGTTTAGATTGGTTTTTATCGTGTTCCCCCAGTGGCACAGTGTGGTATGTCTTTAGACTTACAGCGCTAGAAACCGAATTTCGATACCCGTGGTGGGCAGAGTACAGATAGCCCATTGTGTAGCTTTGCACTTAACTACAAACAAACAATGTTTATCGTTGAAGACAAATTAACTTCCTTTTCAACCCAAAATTTCACATACACACACACACACCAGTCTTCTTCAATTTACATATTTATATGTCTATTACATATTATCAATCGTCTGTTTTATCACACGATGGACAGTCAGCCCCTTGGACTTAAATGAAATGACGAAGGGAAAAACTTTTTTTTCTCTCATCGTTCAGCCAAACTGATGGGTTCTTATACTGAACAAAAGTCCTTATGGACAAGTGACTTAGTAAACGAAAGGTAGATCTGAAATTATATTTTTACACTCCTCTGATTTTGAATCCGAAATGGACAAGTTAAGAAGAATAGAAGGGAAGACATCTGCATTTTACGTTATTTTAAAAATAAATTTCACACACTTATTATCGTTCCACCCCCTATTCCCACTCCCTTTGTATTCAACTGAGTAGTTATCAGTAAACGAAACTCACATTTGCAGGGTTTATTGATATAAAATCCTTTACTCATCACCAATAACATCTAAAATTATTTACATTGTGAAGTAGACGCGTTTGATGTTGACTGACAGGAACATTTTTTTTTTTCTAGGATAAGAAAAACAAGTTATGCATTGAATGATAAAAATATCCTTCTTCCTTGAACAGGTTTACATGTCTGAACTTGTATCCACAGTGATCTGATCTATACCTCATGTTAAATGAAGATTTAAGAACGTGCTTTAAACGATAAGGAAAAAAAAAAAGAACAACAACAACAAAACATTTTACGGCTTTGCATGATACATGATCGAAGATGTTTTCGTGGCGCCACAATGTCAGACAACAAAAAATACCTTTATTTTATTTCTGATCATTACTTTAGATTGAAATATATAATTATTCAAACAAGATTTCTGTAACAACTAATAATAATAAAAAACTTAGATCATGACGTTTCTGCTTCGTCTGATTTGTATTAGCCGGATATTAAATGCAGTGCTTGTAAAACCTGCCGAAGCTAGTGTTATAATTTTACACTCGTAACCTCTTTCATTAGCTAATATGTTTCTTCAATCTGACGTGAACCTTTCTATGGATCGTGTACTGGACTGCTACTGACTAACAGCTACGGTCCGGCATGGTCAAATGGTTAGGACGCTTGACTCGCATTCTGAGGGTCGCGGGTCCGAATCCCTGTCCCACCAAACATGCTTGCCCTTTCAGCTATGGGGGCGTTATAAGGAGACGCTCAATCCCACTATTCGTTGGTAAAAGAGTAGCCCAAGAGTTGGCGGTGGGTGGTGATGTCTAGCTGCCTTCCCTCTAGTCTTTTACTGCTAAATTAAGGACGGCTAGCGCAAATAGCCCAGCTGTAGCTTTGCGCGAAATTCAAAACAAACCAAACAAGACTCACGGCTTATTAGGCCAACATGAGATCTTGATTTCAGGAACAAAAACGGATACCTTTGACTTGATGTCTTCTTCACAAAAATTAAAAAGTGAATAGACAAGTCATTTATTCGTGTCTTACTGCGTGAATCGATAAAATTGACATCATTTTCGTATCGTGAATTACGAGGATCGAAAATGAAAATTAGTAAATTGTATGATGTTTCACGCACGTGAGTTAGTGTGAATGCTAGTATTGTGTTAGACAACATAACTGAAACGAAAGTTATGATAAAATAGAACATTGCGTTAGTTCATAACACGAAGTGTTTGTTTAATTGAATGAAAAGTCGTGGATGAATATTTTAAGTGTTTATTTTTTATTTGTATTTTAGTGGTTGCTATTCGAGGGCTGTCTGCACCAGCCATCCCTAATTTTGAAGTGGTAGACCAGAGGGAAGGCAGTTAATTAACACCACCCACCGCAAATTCTTGGGCTAATCTTAACCAATGAATAATGGTATTGACCGTCACATCTAAGGCTGAAAGGGTAACGGGATTCGAACTAGCAACCCTCAGATTGCGAATGGAGTGCTCTAGCTATGACTTGTGAGAGATAAAATATAGATTTCAAAGGCTATATTATTAATCACCTCTTATTTCTAGCCACTATGGACAAGTTGGTTTGGGGGCATCGACAGTTAGCTTGGCTTTGTAAATGTCGTAGCTGTTCTATATTTTAAGTGGCGTACCATAAGAAACCAACAAAACTGTTGTTAAGCATTTAGCGCCATCTATTGATTTATTATTTGGTAACTAAGGGCTAGCTTTTAAACTATTACTTTACATAAAATACATGTACTAACTATTAGAGAGTTTCATTATGAAACAGAGACGTGAGAATTGTATATTGAATTATACCTCTTTGTTTTCTCTTAAAAAAATTTCTATTTTCAATAGACTATTTATTACAAATAACACATTGCCTACAAGGATGGTTTTTCGAAGTTTTTCACTGAAAACCCCTATATTATGCAACGTTACAATCCATATGCTTCAGTAACTGCAAAAACTTAAACTTATTATATTAGACCTAGAAATCTAATTCCCAGTGACGTCATTACTTATTTTGGTAAATAAATCATAGAAGCTGTTTAGACTGGCCGCTATGATTCCATAAATAACAACCGAAAGCAGTTACAGTTTTATCAGAACCTAAAATTAAAAAAAGAAGAAATACTGATGTTGATGCAAGCGAAAAGTTTACCGTTTTCTATTACGTTGATGCAAGTGAAACGTTGATAGTTTTATATTTCGTTGATGTAAGTGAAATGTTGATAGTCTTATGTTTCGTTGATGTAAGTGAAATGTTGATAGTTTCTGTTTCGTTGATGTAAGTGAAACTTTGATAGTTTTATATTTCGTTGATGTAAGTGAAATGTTGATAGTCTTATGTTTCGTTGATGTAAGTGAAATGTTGATAGTTTTGTGTTTCGTTGATGTAAGTGAAATGTTGATAGTCTTGTGTTTCGTTGATGTAAGTGAAATGTTGATAGTTTCTGGTTCGTTGATGTAACTGAAACGTTGATGGTTTTATATTTCGTTGATGTAAGTGAAATGTTGATAGTCTTATGTTTCGTTGATGTAAGTGAAATGTTGATAGTTTTCTGTTTCGTTAATGTAAGTGAAACGTTGATAGTTTTCTGTTTCGTTGATGTAAGTGAAACGTTGATAGTTTTCTGTTACGAGGGCTACCTGCACTAGCCGTTCCTAATTTAGAAATGATGGACTAGAGAGAAGGTAGCTAGGCAACACCGTTATAACACCTTCACAGCTAAAAGGGCATCCTGGACACCTTTTATGTTTCTCTCTCTTTTGTATTGTAATATGTTCTCTTTTTAACTTCACTTTGTAGCTTCTCTCGAATACTTTTTCTTCTGCCGTTTTGTCAAGATGTATTTGCATTGCTTAACCCTCCCCCCCAAAAAAAAATATTTACTGAAATATAAAACTTGTATCGTTGAACAAAACGATAACGTGTGTTTGTAATTGCACACGTAGTTCTTGCGTGACTTAATCCCATCAGCTAGCTCCTCCCCTTTTCCCTCTCGGTGCTAAGGGTCCTATTGAACACGCTTAATTATTGTCTAGCCTTGTTGTCGACGTTCGTATCGTATGAAGATATGTGACGACATACAAGACCGTGACCGAATATATATAAAGAGCGTTTCGGGGGGCCGTGATTGATTGAATATATGGAGAACGTTTCTGACTGAGGCCGTGACTGAGTATGGTGAACGTTTTTGGGGCCGTGACTGTGTATGGTGAAGTTTTTGGGGCCGTGATTAATTGAGTATATAATGAACGTTTCTGGGGCTGTGATTAAGTATAATAAATGTTCTGGGTCAGTGACCGAATATACACTGAATGTTTCATGCTTCAGTTATTACACCACACTCAGGCTTACATGTGTGTGTGTCTGCGTTCACGGGCAATCCAGTGACGTTAAATTTCGCTCAGGATTTTTATTTGTTCGATCCCCACGGTCGACACAGCAGATAACCCTGTTGCTCTGAAACAAACAAACACGTTCTATATGGAACAATAATCTCGCATGGCATTTATACAAGACGCGAAACAATTTTTTTTTAATTACTTTCACAGTAATGCAATGTGTCTTAAAACTATTTAAACAAAATTGTGTACATATTTCTTTGAATCGTCCTTCAATTGGGCATTCTTGAGGTTTAGAGCAAAGTTGCTCAATAAGCTATTTTCGCTGTGTTCACGGCAGGGATCAAATTCTGAGTTCTAACGCTGTCAGTAAAAAACAAGTTCGTGTCACATAGAAGTATTTTTTCTTTTATAGTTGAGATTTTGTACTTGAAAAAATGTTTGCTCTAAGTTCGACAATAGCACCTACAACATGATGTGTTATATTTGTTAAAGTGCAAAGCTGCACAATGGGCTAACTGCGCTGTGCCCACCACAGGGACTGAATTTGAGTGTTATAAGTCATCAAGCCTGACGCTGATTTGCTGGGGGTTGGATCTGTATTGTTGAAAAGCATCCACTTTATACTTTAGGGTAAAATTATATTATTATTTCAATGGAATAATTTTGATCAAGTAAATGATGCCATTTAATTATTAACTCTCCCCATGAAAGTGAATTTGAGTGTTATAAGTCATCAAGCCTGACGCTGATTTGCTGGGGGTTGGATCTGTATTGTTGAAAAGCATCCACTTTATACTTTAGGGTAAAATTATATTATTATTTCAATGGAATAATTTTGATCAAGTAAATGATGCCATTTAATTATTAACTCTCCCCATGAAAGTGAATATTTCTTATCTGGATTTTAATCGTCTGTAGCTTATACCTTTTTCTCTTCTTTCAGGAATGCATGTATTTATAGTATGTCATCAGACCAGAACCTTCCACCAGATTCTAAACCTTTTAACTGTCATCATCAAGTAAACAATAAACGTGTCAACATTGAGTGTCAAGTGAACGATTTCCATGGCAACATTGAGTGTCAAGTGAACGATTTCCATGGCAACACTGAGTGTCAAGTGAACGATTTCCATGGCAACACTGAGTGTCAATTGAACGATTTCCATGACAACACGAACAACATAATCATGACGTCTTTAAAATCTAATGGTATAAGCCGAGTCCCCTCTCCAGACAGTGCATGCGAACAAGATTGGACACCAACAAGTATAATACAACCCCCACCGGAGGACTATTCCCAAGGGGTATCAACAGTTGATGATACTACAAGCGACACTTCAGACAGTACAAATACTAGTGATCAGAATAATAACACGTTGAACACTAATTCCCTTTCTTCTGGAGAAAACCAGATACATAACATGCAACAAGGTGGTGAAAAACGAGGACCTAATGGAGGTATGGGTAAAAAAAAACAAAAAATATTTCGAATAAATGTTAGTTAGGAGGTAAATAACTAAATATTAAAACTGATTTAAAAAATATCTATGTGGATAATTTGAAAAATGACCATGTGTGTTAGTTTTAGAGCAAAGCCACACTGGGCTACCTGCTATCTACACCGCGAGGAATCGAACCCCGGATTTTAGCGTTGCAATTCCGTAGACTTTCCGTTGTCCCACCGGGGGAGGGATGAATGAATGAACTTGGCAGTAATTTAGGTTTTTAAATCTCACAAGCCCCGAAGGGGTTTGAGATACAACCTGGGGCGCTCAGAAACTGTTGTTTCTCTTCATCCCCTACATTCGTATTTAAGATTTAGATCTACTGGAGTGTGATTAGGCTTGTAGGCACCGTGGTACAGGACTGAAAAGTAACCATTTATGCAGGATTATCCATACTTCCCAAGAGATGATGCTTCGTTGGTAACTTCCATTCTGGTGCACATAAACTTTAATTTAGCCAAAAAAAAAAAGAAGTAATACTTGGATCAGACAGTAGCCCTCCCCCAGTAGCACAGCGGTATATCTGCGGACTTACAACGCTAGAAACCGGGTTTCGATACCCGTAGTGGGCAGAACACAGATAGCCCATTGTGTAGCTTTGTGCATAATTACAAACAAATCAGACAGTAGTAATCTTGTTGCTGAATCCATCTCGTTCAGCTCTGGTTGGTTTAAATACGTTAATTTACGTGAAATTAACGTGCACGAACAGTGAAGTTAAAATATATCAACATGGAGTCTAACATTATTAATAACCATGTTGCTGAATTCATCTCGTTTAGCTCGAGTTTTCGTTTGTTAGTCCAGGGGTTTCCCCTGAGGGCCGCAGGAAAGTGTCTGGGGGTATGTAACAAATACATAAAGTACACAATATTAAGATACCGTACTCAATATCTATAAACTCATCAGTTGGGGGGGAGGGGCTCAGTCAGGATGAAGAAAATTTGGGGGGGAATCTTGAGAAGAGAAAGTTTGGGAACATCTGTGCTAATCAACAACGTTTCTTTTATATGTAAGCTTTTCTCGTCACGTCCTCTAGCGATAATTTCAAAGATACAGTAATTTATGAAGCAAGTGATAACGTATAGTTCGTTTATTATTGTTCACTAAATTTGCATGTACCTCTATGCGTATTTTTAATCACCTGGTGGTCGAACCAATACACCTAGAATTATTTCTAGGACATTTGAATATATATATATATGTTAATTTAACCTACTTAGGTACGAAATTCTGTTTTTATATCCGAAAAAAAAAAGTATTATGTTCTCAGATTTACAAACTATCATTAAATTAGCTTGCGGATATGTTATTCCAAATAGCTAACGCGATTGATTTATTTTCATATTTAATATTGGTAATATTATTGTTTTGGGACATTAACTTTTAACTTGTTTCATACCATTAACCGTATCTAAATAATTATGTATGATATTGTCAACGATATTAGTTGGAAAACCATTTTTATTTAGGAATATTTTAATATTATTTAATTCCTTATAAAAATATTCATACGTGTTGGTTTTTCTATAAGCACGATGAACTGATATTTTAGCCAGATTTACTTTAAACGGCTCCAGAATCTAGTTATTAAAATAAAAATATAAACCTGCAAGTGTCTTCTTACGATACACTTTACATTCAAAA
>NW_013665951.1:82833-85886 GCF_000517525.1 Limulus polyphemus | reverse complement strand
AAAGAGATCTATCAGAGATGAGTTTTGTCCTGAAGCTATGGAAAGAAGGTCTAAATGTGTAGTGTATCATAAGAACACCAAATTCCCTTCCTTGATACATTGGAACGTAATACCAACAACGGTTTAAATGTGTAGTGTATCATAAGAACACCAACTTCTTTTCTTGTTACATTGGTATGTAATACCAACAACGGTTTAAATGTGCAGTGTATCATAAGAACACTAACTTCCCTTTCTTGATACAGGTGGTTCGAAACATGTGTAAAGAAACGTTGAAATTTAATGATGAATAATAAATGAAGTATATGTGATCACGGGCTTGTTGAATATCGTAGGTCAGGGTATGTTTAAATTTGAGTGACCCCTGACCCCTATAACCCATGACCTGAAAGTGCAGAACGTGGTCATTTTTTTCCGGTAACGGGATGCGAACATGGACAATAACTCATTTCTTCTACAAGTGGTGAATAGAGAGAGAAAACAGTTTGTTGTTGTTGTTAAGAGGATTACGCTTCAAATGGTTTATTACAAGAGTCATTTTTTTACCAACACTGATAGGAAGTTACAAACTCATCTCTGATAGATCTCTTTCCATAGCTTCAGGACAAAACTCATCTCTGATAGATCTCTTTCCATAGCTTCAAGACAAAACTCATCGCCGAAAGATATCTTTCCATAGCTTCAGGACAAAACTCATCTCTGGTAGATCTCTTTCCATAGCTTCAAGACAAAACTCATCTCTGATAGATAATTATTGTATTTAGGTATCTTTCTAAGCGAGTGTACTGTTATAAAAAGAACAATGCTGTATCGTATTTCAAATGTTATAAGGGTACATACCAGGTTTGGTGACAATCGGTCCAACGCTTCGCCAGTTATAAGCTAACACACATACACACTTCTGTTAAATAAGTGTTTCGATTGGGCAAATTGCATTTTTTTTTCTGTTTGAAAATGGTTAGGTTTTTATTACCTGTGTTGTTTATTTAGCAAAACTCTTTATTACACTAAAGTAGCTATATTTTATCGTGATTAATACCTGAACACGTTGTTTTATTCCATTTAAGCTTACTAACTTTAATATTCGAAAAGTGTAAGAAGACAAATAATAAAAACATCAATATTTTGTTACCACTGTTTGAATGTTGTAACCTGAAACACGTATAAAGCCAGATTTCGCTAAAAGTTCGGGCATCTATATACAGTTATTACAGTGTTTATCTTGGCTGGAATCACTAATATGACTAGCACTACACTTCGTTTTATTGGCTCTAATTATGGATATAAACCATACAATGTTTATAGCGATAAGAAGCTGAAGTACAACTGATAAAAGAGTTATATAAAAACCAGATAAAGTTAACGGAATAGTTCTTATGATTATACGGATTATCTTTAAATTATTATTTGACAAAAGTATCTGTGTGTGTGTGTGTGTGTGTGTGAGTATGTGTTCGCAAATAACTGGCATACTACTTGACCGATTTTCACCGCCTGGATGTGACGTAAAGGTCTACCCGGGCGTTGTACGAATATTTCAGCTACTATTTATATTTCCCGGTGGGACTGCGGTAAGTCTAAGGACTTGCAACGCTAAAATCCGGGGTCCTATTCCCCACGGTGGAGACAACAGATAGCCCAATCTGGCTTCATCATAAAATAAACAAATACAACCAGTATGTATAATTAAGTTGATGTGATGGCAATGAGATCAACATTAGCACCTTATCCCTTGCTTAACTTGTTCCTTTGATATGATGAAAAGCAATGGTTGGAAAAAATGTCCTTTGAACATTCATACTGCCGAAGATGTGTATATTGATGATACATTTAATATATTAAGATTTGTTAAATCTTAAAAATCAACATAAAAATATAAGATTTAATGTATATTGGTACGTAATAACAACAATGGTTTAAATGTGTAGTGTATCATAAGAACACCAAATTCCCTTCCTTGATACATTGGTACGTAATAACAACAGTGGTTTAAATGTGTAGTGTATCATAAGAACACCAACTTCCCTTCCTTGATACATTGGTACGTAATAACAACAGTGTCAAGGGAAGTGAAGTCGATGTTCTTACAATACACTTTACATTCAAAATTACTGGTTTAGTAACAAGATTTGTAATAACGATATATGGATTATTATTATTATTGAGATACGTTAGAATATTTGAAGTATCTCAAAAACTTAAAATTGTCGTAGTCCAAAAACTTGCATATATATATTTATTATAATAATATATATAAATTTGAACCAATATTTTGAAAGCTCACTTCAGGCAGCACAGGTATTTCTTACGACCATAATACGTAACTTCCATTATGCAGTGTAAGTTAACTTATTCTATAAGCTTTATTTTTCGGAGGAGATTGGTTTAATTGTGGTGTCATTTACTTAGGAGGGGGAAGTTTTAGTTTTGATTTTGTCATTTTGATGTTTAGACATCTTGTGTGGATGATATTTAATTTCATTATGATGTATTCATTTTGTTTATTCAACTGTAATGTAGTTAAATATGGTATGTTATCTGTTGCGTTAGAAAGTACATTGGTACGTCATGGCGACAATGGTTTTGAATGTAAAGTGTATTGTAAGAACATCGACTTCACTTCCCTTGATACATTGGTACGTCATGGCGACAATGGTTTTGAATGTAAAGTGTATCGTAAGAACATCGACTTCACTTCCCTTGACACATTGGTACGTAATGGCGACAATGGTTTTGAATGTAAAGTGTATCGTAAGAACATCAACTTCACTTCCCTTGACACATTGGTACGTCATGGCGATAATGGTTTTGAATGTAAAGTGTATCGTAAGAAGACATCGACTTCACTTCCCTTGATACGTAATAGCGACAATGGTTTTGAATGTAAAGTGTATCGTAAGAACATCGACTTCACTTCCCTTGACACCTTGGTACGTCATGGCGACAATGGTTTTGAATGTAAAGTGTATTGTAAGAACATCGACTTCACTTCCCTTGACACCTTGGTACGTCATGGCGACAATGGTTTTGAATGTAAAGTGTATTGTAAGAAC
>NW_013665951.1:76023-82189 GCF_000517525.1 Limulus polyphemus | reverse complement strand
CTTTTCAATAATTTTTTTATATCGGATATTTTTTTTAATTTAAAGCTTTTTATTTAGATAATTAAGTTTTGTTGATGTTAATCACGCATTAAACTGCTATTCAGTATGTACGTTTATGACATTTAAAATTAAATGACTTTGTTTGTTTGTTGTTTAGCGAAAGTTTCACAATTTGCTATAGGTGCTCTTCCTACAGCGAGTATCGATTTTTAGTGCTACAAAAGTCCCTCAGATTATCCATAAACTAATTTCCCCCACAGTGGCACAGCGGTATGTTTGCGGACTTACAACGCTAGAAACCGGGTTTCGATACTTGTGGGGGGCAGAGCACAGATAGCCCATTGTATAGCATCGTGCTTAACTTGAAACAAACAAACCATAAACTAATTTACTCGTCATCATCTATCTCCAGTAATACGCTTGATCGTGTGCCTGTTACGGAAATTACGTGCGCGCGCATTAATATGACAGACAAAAACTGAGTATTATTATAATAGACTAGCAGAGACTCGCAAGACATTTGCGCTTACATTAGTGTTTTTATTCCAACAGTACTTCTTTAAATACAGGATTTCTAGAAAAATACAGATTTCGGTGTCTGTACTTAGAATAATACCAAATTATTCTAATCGCAGACACCAAAATCTTGCCATACTATAATTCTGCTGTCGGAACGCCTTATAAGTATGCAGCAGTAAAAATTTTATCCAGGAAAACAGTGCAAGCGTCTGCCTGCGCCAAAGAGCTGGAAAGCTCAACGAACAAGTCACTACAACTGCTCTATGGTTGAAGGAATAACAACAACAACAACAAAGGTGGATATAAATATTTCTTATTAACCATTTAGTACAATAACATTAAAAACTTAAAGTTTAAAAAAGAAAATCTGATGTTAGGTCTTAGAATAACATTATAAGTTTATTCATATATATTATTAAGTACAGTATTAATTTATCTCTTTATCGAACTGAGGTCTAACATTAGTTAAGGTTTTATAAAGTACGACCTAAATAAAAATGGACTTGCACATTTCGGTGTCTATGATTACATTTCGTTTGTATTATTCTACAAATCTTGTATTTAAAGAAATACTGTTGCAATAAAGATACTAATTTGACAGAATACGTTTTGTGGGTCTCTGTTAGTGTATTAGTATCAGTCCTATTACATTTTTTAACACTGAATCCTATATCTAATCCGTTAGGGATTTTCAAGAATTAGAAGGGTGTATAATAATAATAATAATATTCCAACCACACTGTGTTCGCTTTATCCATTGCTGACGACACGTTTCGATAAATCCAGAGCTCATCAGACCGGTTGGAACACAACAAATATAGTAGTTGGAACACTTGTTATAGCGTGAACCAATTTTTCAAGCTGACAAAGCATGATTATAATTAATCTACTCGTTATCGTACATTAGTATTAGGCCTGTTATATTTTTTAACACTGCATTCTAGTGATGAGTTCTGGATTGAGCGAAATGCGTCGTAGGCAATGGATACAACGAACTTAGTGTGATTGGAATACTATTATTATACAATCTTTTAATTCTTGAAGTTCTCCATGAGTCAATATATAGAATACAGTATTAAAGATGTAATAGGATTAACACTTATGTCTGATGACAAGTAAATGAATTATAATCATGTTTCGCCAGCTTGAAATAGGCGTTCACACCTTAACAATTGTTGTTGATCCACAAGTTAATCCACACACGATTTGTGATTAACGTTTAAAGTGAACAAGAAGATTAATAAACTATCATCATACGTAAAGCCGTCATTTACATTCAGTTGAATACTATTTCAACTTTGTGATATATTTTTACTGTAAAATTTTACTGTGGATTGTTCTTTTTATGCTAAGTAACGTTTTTTGTTAATATTTTAGATAGAACAATTCAAAGCTATTCGTTCTTGCCTGTATGGCGGATTTAATATTTTGAAATCATTACAGGAGTTCACCTACAAGATAGTGATGGCGATTCCGGAATTGTGGCTATTAGCAGGAGAATCGGGTCCGTGTGTTCTAACGAAACGGACTGTAGCCAAGACAACATCCGGAGAAAACCAAGGTAATAACCCTCTCCCCTCCACCCCTCACACACACACACACACACATTATCTCAGTTTTTGTCGTCTCATAATTTGAGCATATGTACATCCAGAAAATAAAAAAAGAAGAAAACAAAATAACTTAGTTTACCGAACTACTAACAAACCAGTAGTTTGCTATTCCTGTTATTATGGGAGTCTCAAAGTGTTTCTCTTATTGATCAGAAGTGCTGTAGGCTTGACGTGTAAAATGTTGTTGTTAAGAGTTAAGTAGAAACTATATCCAATTCGAAGTGTTTCTAACGGCCTGGAATACATCAGAAAACAGCGAGAGAGTATGTGTTAGAAACAGAATTCACCAAACTGATAATTAGGTATATTTCATACACAAGGAATGTTGTTTCTTTGTCGCCACACACTTTGAGACACTCACTATAAATATAAATGTGGTATAGCCATAACAACGAACAAACGTTATAACTCTTTAAGCTAATATATTTTAATTCGGGTTTGAAACTTAATCGTGTGTTTCAATGTGTGCAGCCTACATGAACTTTTTATATGGTGTACAACTTGGACAGATCTACTAACATGCCCCTTTGAATGTCTAATAACTTCTTGCTCTTACTCTTTGTCTCAGAGATATGATACTAGCACATCTGTGCATTTATACGCTTTAAACAATCACCTAACATCTCAAATAATTAGTCTTGTTTTTAGTTAAGCACAAAGTTTCATAATGGGCTATCTGTGATGTGTCTCCCACTTGTATCGAAACCAGGTTTTTAGCGTTACAAGCCTTCAGACTTACGGCTGAGCCATTGGTAGATACGTGACTAGTCAATTTTGTGTGTACAAATGAAGTGCTCTACAAATGTGTATCAATAGATAAATATACATTAACACATACACACATATGTATATATGTATAAAAATCATTATTATTATAATATTATATAATATCATAATCGAGACAGTTTTGTCTGAAATCAATATTTATCTTTCTTATGTTACATGTCTGCTTATTCTTAAAATACAAATGAATATAAATTTACTGTTTATGTAAACATTAAAAAAGCAAACATTGAGAGGTGTTTTCTGTGCAATAGCTGATTTTCTATATGTATTTTATTTTGTTTTTTCAGTATTTAAAAAATTAGTTTCGTTAAATCTTCTTTTCGTTTCAGGGATACTTCTGGCAACAATTCTCTGGAATTACCAAATAAATATTCACTGAAACCAACGCTAAAATCCTCTTCGGTTTCGAATCTACACTCTTGTAACGGGCCAATGAAAGATGGCCGTAACATCCTGTTAGAAAGCGGACCTTCTATAAATAGGTATTGCACTAATTAAATATACTTTAATTAATAGGGACTTCCTGTACACATAGTGATTGGTAGTGTAAAAGCTAGATCGTTTTAGTAATGAAGGATAGGTAAGTACTTTAATATGTGGTAAGCAGGTAGTTTGAATTGCAGTGGATGACAGTGCGGTTCTTTGGCGTGTCAAAAGTAAGTGGTTCGAGCCCGGCACGAGACTACTTAGCGGAGAGCTTTATTAATGTTCGTAAAAAGTTTACTTCTCGTTGTTCTTTGTCACGATGTTTGATTCACGGAACATGTTTGTTTTTTTTACATATGGACGCTCTTAACGCCTGTACTCGTCACGTTCATACATTAAGTTCTAATTCTACAGTTTATTTCCTGATGCGACATCTAGTGAAGGTTCATGAGGTTATGTTTTTTTTTTGTTTTTTATTTTGCGCAAAGCTATTATCGAGGGCTATCTATGCTAGACGTCCCTAATTTAGTAGTTATAGACTAGGGAAAAGACAACTAGTTAACATCACTCACCGCCAACTCTTAGGCTACTCTTAAACAACGAATAGTGGAATTGGCTGTCAATTATAACGCCCTTACGAATGAAAGAGCGAGCATTTCGATGACTGGGATTCGAACCCGCTTCCCGCAGATTGCAAGTCGAGCACCCTAATCGCCTGGCCATCCCAGGCCCATCATGGGTTTATGACCTTCTGCAGAAAGTAGTGTTACTTTTGAATTGAAATACAATAGTGAATATACGAGTATAGTCTTTCTAAGTTCGATTAAAATTTTGTTTTTTATTCAAATAATCTCTTGGGAATAAGAAACAAACTTTTTTTTTCTTTCCAGGTCCATACCTTTAGCTGTACACTCTTCATCGTTCAAAGATTTATCTTCTCCCCGGGTCCGATTTGATGAAGATCTCCAGCTTACTGAACACAATATTCGCCGATCATGCCGAAAACTCTTCGCTTCCCTATACGCTCAGAAAACTGCAGCTGTAAAGTCTGGATCTAGAAGTTGCCCTTATTCTTCCAGCGGAACGCCAGATGGTGTCCATTCAAATTTGTCCGAGACCAGTAGATCTATCAGGTCCGGAAGGATTCAGGATTACACGTTCAACCTTACTCAAGAAACTAGTGGCTCAAGTGTATCAGGGATGAAGTTTGGCAGTCAGACCTTGCCATCCAAAACGTTCAGGACATCATGGAGTCATGGTGTAGATACCACAAAACATCCTGCTTACAAAACCAGGTATCTTCTCGGGCAACAACTCAGTGTCCCTTTAGATCTTAGTTCTGTATCCCACCTCTACAACAGTAACACGAACAGAGAGAAAAATGACACAGAAAAGTACATCAGTCGATCTAATAGTGATATTTATGCAGGAGCAACATCAACAGTATACCAAACAACAAAGGACATTCAACCAAAGCATTCTTGCTGGTCGAAAACGACAAAAAATTTCACGAACCTTCAAACAGCAGCACAAACCAAGCTTTCGGAATCTAGTCACATCTCCAATATGCCATCATGTACAAACCTCAGCGAAAGGCAGCAGCCTTCCAAAGCCTTTTTATTTAAAAGCAAAAGCTGTACAACTCTGCCAAGTCAAACAAATTTACGCACCGTGGACATTCCTTCTTTGGATCCCTACCTTTATCTTGATCAAGACGAGTCTTTGGACTTAACTTCATCTCATCGACTTGTCTCCAAAGTGAAAAACCCGAGCTGCAAGAACGTGCGTCTTGACAGAGATTCTGACTGCGTGCTCTACAGTGACGACATGATCAAAGTGTATGCTCATTTGGCTTCTGTGGTCCCAGAAGGAACCAAAGTACAAGAAGAAACGGTGCTGTCAAATTCCAAATCGACAGAAAATAAATTACAATACTCGTTCAAGTCGGGTTATTCGCAAACGTCAAAGTATGCCCACTGCACGCAAGTGTTAAGGGACTCTGAGGACTATCAAACATTCGATGCTGACAATCAGATCAAAGAATCTTTATTCCCTGATAACTGTAGTGCCTCGAAATCCTTCGCCCATCATTCATCACTGTCAACTGTAACACATGCTCTACTTAATTATAATTCAGAGAGACACGAACATGTGGTGGCTGCGGAAGACAACAGAGGAGCAGGAGAAGGAGGAAATAACCCAGAATTTCACGCTATTTCTACATTGAATAATCAAGGTAGTCAGTCATCGTGTCATTTATTGATAAATTTGTTGAAAACGATAAACTTTCTTAAACGTATTTGTCGTGCAGTTTACTTTCTTATGTGCTGACATATATATGTATATAGGTACATATATTTTACAATGCATGCTTATGTATTCTTTTGAGTTTAAAAAAAAATAACAGCTGTGAAAACTACAAAACTTATTAGTCTTAATAACTATGTAATCAATGCCATACTGTAAGTAACTAATGTACTAAACCTAAGTTTGTGTTAGTACAAATCTACACAATGGGTTATCTCGCTGTGTCGAACCCAAAATTCTAGCGTTATAAGCTCTTACCGCTGAACCACTGGGGCGGGAAATGAAAATAGTTATTCATTGAATTAACTTGACTCTTGTATTGCGTAAAAATTCTAATCTGCTTTCAATAGTTTTAATTTCTTAATAATGTTGTCTCACACGTGAGTTTTTTTCTTTTGCCATTTCACTTTCTGACCTTGTGCGAAAAGTTACGCTAAACATATTTCGGCATGCAATTTCGTGAAGCTTTGAAGTTTAGCTGTATAATGGTGTGTGTACTTTGAAGTTTAGCTGTA
>NW_013665951.1:74191-75350 GCF_000517525.1 Limulus polyphemus | reverse complement strand
TAATGGTGTGTGTACTTTGAAGTTTAGCTGTATAATGGTGTATGTACTTTGAAGTTTAGCTGTATAATGGTGTGTGTACTTGTCAACTCTGGCGACAATACGCCTTTTTTTTTCTTTCTCTCAAACTAAAGTAAAACTGATCAAACCTATTAAAAAGTCGCCACTACGTTAATGTATTCCGAACTACAGACCTCTTCCTTGTCACTTTCAGTGTATCAAATAAAACAAAAAAGAAACTGCTAAAGGCTTGATAGTGGTGTAATTATTTTTATTATTATTCTCTCAGCTAAAATTTGACCGACAATAAGACAGAAGTTAATTAATCTATCTTGATATGAAGGATTTCGATATTAGCGTGCCGTATCAAATGTCCTCATCTGTATTGTCCGTATACCTGGGTCACGTGGACTGTATAATATTCTTTATCGCTAATTGGAATTCAGATACATAAATGACGTCACCAATTTATTCATATTAACTTCCAATCCGAAGAAGCTACCTTCTTAGAGTAAAACTAAAAATCAACGTGATAATGATTATAGCTGGTTATAATTCTACTTTTCTTTCTTACTTACATATAAAGATTAGAATGGATTGTTCCATCAGTCAACTATATTTATTAAACTTTCACTGATGCTTTAGGGATATTAAATTTGACGATCGCTGAAAACCCAAATAAAATACTCAAATAAGATTTGCAAAATGAAATACTCAAATAAGCTTCGCAAAATAAAATACTCAAATAAGCTTCGCAAAGTAAAATACTCAAATAAGCTTCGCAAAGTAAAATACTCAAATAAGCTTTGCAAAGTAAAATACTCAAATAAGCTTTGCAAAGTAAAATACTCAAATAAGCTTTGCAAAGTAAAATATTCAAATAAGTTTCGCAAAATAAAATACTTAAATAAGCTTTGCAAAGCAAAATACTCAAATAAGCTTTGCAAAGTAAAATACTCAAATAAGCTTCGCAAAATAAAATACTCAAATAAGCTTCGCAAAATAAAATACTTAAATAAGCTTTGCAAAGTAAAATACTCAAATAAGCTTTGCAAAGTAAATACTCAAATAAGCTTTGCAAAGTAAAATACTCAAATAAGCTTCGCAAAGTAAAATGCTCAAATAAGCTTCGCAAAGTAAAATGCTCAAATAAGCTTCGCTG
>NW_013665951.1:69753-73732 GCF_000517525.1 Limulus polyphemus | reverse complement strand
ACGGCTAGCGTAGATAGCCCTGGTGTAGCTTTGCGCGAAATTCAAATACAAAAAAAAACATCAATAGTTGGGACGAATAATCCTTGTAAAACTTCGCGCGACTATCCGAAATAAACAAAACGCAAGCGGTTACTGAAGTCCACCTGGCTGCACAATTCTACTGACAGTCGCATTTTACCTTGACAGTCGCATTTAACCCTAGCATTTGTCGAGAAACATAAATCCCAGACGAGATGATACATTCAGCTGTAGCTACCTTGACCTATTTTGTTACAACTTAAGAAAGACCTTCATCGTCACTAAGATTTACCGCCTTTAAATTTATGATTATAAAATCAAAATTTGTATGACAAATTCCTGGACTGCCTTTAGTCTGGTTATAGCCTATCCGGGTTTATCATATTTGCGTTTTCTTACAATGGAAGATCCCCATGCGTTATCACAAATAACATAGTTCGTAGTTTTGTTTATTATAGGCCCTACTTAACTAACTAGACCTGGCATGTCCTGGTGGTTAGGGCATTCGGTTCGCAATCTGCGAGTCGCGGGTTCGAATCCAGTCACCTTTCAGCCGTGAGGATGCTATAACGTGACTGTCAATTCCACTTTTCGTTTGTATTTTTTTTTTCGTAGATGGGGAATCGAATCTCGGATTTTAACGTTGTAAGTCTGTAGACTTGTCGTTTTCCCACCGAGGAAATCATTGGTAAAAGAGTAGTCCAAGATTTGGCGGTGGTTGGTATCAGCTGCCTTCCCTCTTGTCTATTCATTTCTAAATTAGGGACGGCGAGCGCAGATAGCTTACCACTAGAGCAGATAGTTCATTCTGCGGCCTTGCGCTAAAACAAACAACAAATTCCTGCTCTTTTTGGAGAGACCAGAAAGAGCACAATAACAAGGTTATTTGCTTTACTCTTCTGAAAGTAGTATTTATTCATCCGATGAACTCCGAAGTTATAAGTCTAGACATAATAAAAACACTGGAAATTGTTCTCCTACTTTCTGAGATGTGTTTTAGAAGATTGAGATAGACGTTACTGATGGTTTGTTTGACTATCTCGTAAACTTGATTTGCAGACATGTTTATTGATTTGCTGTCAATATAAACGAGGCTTAGGAGGTTTTATTGCTGCAGAAAAATAATTCGTAAACGTTTATTAAGATCCCCTTTTTTTCATTTTTGAACATGTAACGCCGTTATCTAATGGATATCGGAAATATACAAGCGTTTCGTTTAGTATAACGTCCATATCAAATATGGAGAGCCGATTTGTTTCTTTGGTTGAAAGCGTTGACATCTCACGTTATCTGCTACTCAAAAATAAATGTATTGAGCATGCGTCAAAGTATAATGGCATTACCTTTACCACAAAACAACAACAAACTATTTTTGGAATTGTGAAGTTCACGAGGGACAAACAAACAAGCGGAATAATGGTGCAATAAAACATTTCTGTTTGATAATTTTGAATCATCTTATACCACAGATTTACTATTATTTCCGAGATTTTAGTAATCAATGATAATAATAGAAAGGACTGTTGTATGAAGAATTCAAACATGTTGGTGGTTATTGTAACTCTAGAAGAATCGATATATGTGGTGTTGGTGGAAAGGCCTCGTGGGTATAGGATGTAGAATATATATATATATAGTGTGGTTGATATTATTATAACTCTACTTTCCTTTCGCTCGGGAGTTCTGATTAATAATTCATAAACGTTGACCATTGTTTAAATGGTTACATTTTTTAAAGGCCACATATATGTTAATTTGCCAAATTAAAATACTCTCCGTAATCTATACAGAATAAGCAGAGTTTTTGTGTTTACAAAAGTCAATAGATGAAGTTTTTTTTTTTTTTACTATAATACCGTTATTGTACGTGCTCGTCAACTACCTTTGCAATGATAACTTCAACACTTTGAAGCTTGAAACATTGTTCTGGACTAACAACAGTTATCGCTTAATAAAGGTACTTTTGTTACTTAATACAGTTAATTTTGTTACTTAATAAAGGTACTTTTGTTATTTAATACAGTTAATTTTGTTACTTAATAAAGGTACTTTTGTTACTTAATACTTGTAATTGTGTTACTTAATAAAGGTACTTTTGTTACTTCAGTAATGTAACGATTATTAGTTATTAGTAGTAGAATGAAGTTATCAGGTATTTAACGTAATAATGTATACACTTGAGATTACGTAATATAACATTCCTAGGCTAATTTTCCCCCTTCCCCTCCCCGTGAGTCAGTGATAAGCTTACGGACTTTACAACGTTGAAATCTGGAGCTGGATTCGCCGTGATGGACAAAGCGCAGATAATCCATCGTGGAACTTTGCGTTAAACAATTAAATGAGCAAATAATTAAGGTTTTATTACTTTACAATTACAATACAATTAATCAATAATCAAATTATTTAATTTTATGTTTCAATTTCGTGAAGAATTAAATCAGGGTAATGATTTTTATTTATGATGATAATTCTAATTATGAACCTGATTAATTTTTATTGGATTTAAACACAATTAAAATAATTTTTTCAATGTTCACTTCAGATCTTATATATATATATATATATATCTGTCTGTCTCTTTGTGCGCGTGTGTGTATTAGATGGAATAATTCGTAAAGATATTAGCTAGAAGCTTCTTAGAAGTTATTAATGGAGACAGTCTTATAATTTTTCCTTTCCAGATTTAATATCAGTCAAAGCCAAGCAGGTGGGAATGACTGAACATGCCGTTATTAAAAACAGAAAATCTTGTCGTTCGCAAGACATCACGTCTCTTCCTCGGGTAATCAGTAACCCATGTATCACGAGTGGTGAAGGTAGCGCCCTCTGCCATGAACAAGAATCACCAGTTCCTCCAAAGATGCTCATACACAGAAGGTAGGTATTCTTGAAGTAAACCCTGACTCTTAGCTTTAGTGGTGGTTAGGGCACTCGACTCGTAATCTGCGGGTCGCGAATTCGAATCCCTATCACACCAAACATGCTCGCCCTTTCAGCTGTTTGTACGTTATAATGATAAGGTCAGTTCCACTATTCGTTAGTAAAAGAGTAACCCAGGAGTTGCCGGTGCATGGTGTTGACTAGATGCCTTCTCTCTAGTCTTACACTGCTAAATTAGGGACGGCTAGAGCAGATAGCCCTCGTGTAGCTTTGCGCGAAATTCCAAACAAACCAAACTTAGCTTAAGACGTTACGAAAGTATTGAATGCACATAATAAAGTTGTTTTCTAAACCAAACAGTATGAGAAAAATACATGTATGGTGTTTTTAGTTTTCTTTCGCTCACCATAGTAAACCTATATTTCATAGGTTTTAAAAAAATATGTAGAATTGATGCTTATTATTTATTATTTTAAATTATTAAGCAGACAAGCTGTTAACATATAACTCAATAACAAATATTTAATCGAATGATAGATCGGGCTTCATAATTACTTATATAACTCATGTATTTCTTAACTCCCTCGTACTTTTGTCGCCAGGTTAACACTAGCTAAACGCCACCTACCATATCAACTTTGTTTTCACCACCTTGTACTGCCGATTTTCACTTATAATTTCGGCTTGGCCTTTAATTCACATATTTGTAAACAACGGAAACAAATTCGGTAAGATATACTTTATGTGATCCTGAAAGAACCACAATCAGTTTAGTCGACTTGCATGCCATCATATAAATATCCAATCACATTTAATACATTTGTATGCCATCATATAAATATCCAATCACGTTTAATTCCATTTGTATGCCATCATATAAATATCCAATCACGTTTAATTCCATTTGTATGCCATCATATAAATATCCAATCACGTTTAATTCCATTTGTATGCCATCATATATATATATATCCAATCACGTTTAATTCCATTTGTATGCCATCATATATATATATCCAATCACGTTTAATTCCATTTGTATGCCATCATATATATATATCCAATCACGTTTAATTCC
>NW_013665951.1:58791-68780 GCF_000517525.1 Limulus polyphemus | reverse complement strand
AGTGTGCGTGCTGTTCCTGTCGATTGTTTGTTGATATATATATATATATATATATACAATCACGTTTAATTGCGTTTGATGAACTTTATGTATCGTTTTTCCCTATATACTTTTCTAACAATTTTTTGCTCTAAATAACGTTCCTGTGCAGTGTGGGTATTATAATAACTTGTGAGTGATGTTGTTGTTTGTTATTAAACACAAAGGGCTATTTGTGCTCTGCCCACCACGGGTATCGAAACCCGGTTTCTAGTGGTATAAGTCCGCAGACAAACCGCCGTGCCACCACTTTTGAGTGAAGGTAAAGAAAGTAATAACATGTTTACAACGCCACATCTGCTATAGCCTGTGCCGTCGAGGCCTATCGTGTAATACCAGGACTCTTCAGGTCGGCTGATAGATCCAGTTGTGGTTGAGACGGTATTCATACTATCAAATTGCTTGAACAATAACTGTTTCGGTGTGAACTAGTTTAAATTAGTGAAGAGTAATATTTATCAATTTTATCTAAAGTCACCAGACATTAAAATTAGGATAAGGATTTATCAATATAATATTGTTTATTTAAATAAACGTATATTTTCTTTCATAAGATTCACATTTGTGTAAATGTACTGTAAAAAGTGCATCATTTGTAACTGTGGTTTCTATTATAGTGATTTTGCCCTATACAAAGGATCGTCCCCATCGAAAAAGTCAATCAGGGAGCGTGTCCAGGGCTTCACAAGATATGCCAAGAGCGCTCTCCAAAAGGCTTTCAGCACGGAGCGTGTCTACAGGCCTGATAAGGAGGAGAGACTCGAAAATGCGCGCAGGTCACGACGATCACACTCTTTTATGAAAAGTCTGAGGATTCGCATGAGCATGAGAGGAGATAAAAGAAAGACTCTCAATCAGAGTGACACTGTGTGTCACGACTCGTAAGTACTAGGTTTTTATGATTTAGGTAGGATACGGACTTTTGAAGATGTGAAAACTATTCCAAAGAACATGATTCGAACATGATTCTGTAATAGATGGCCGTAATCACTAATCATAACATAACTAACCATATCGATTCAGTGGTTTTCAAGATTCACTAGTTTACATGATTAGAGTAAGCCTACTTTTCCAACTGGTTGTAAGACATTGCCGTAAGAAGCAATACTGGAGTGTTCAGATCATTGACATTTCTAAGTGGGCCTGGGGGGCATTCCCCCCAAAAAATGTTTGAAAAATTGATGCTATGAGATTGAATGTTGAGCCATTATAACTACAAACACTGCATACACAAAGCGTAATATATTGAATTAAAAGAAGCAAGTTTGAATACATAAGTTGTGTCTAAGTATGCCATGAAAAAGTGGTCAGGCCATGGTCTGACTGGCCTTACCGCTTTTTACGGCCGTATAAGAAACATAAATTTCTAACTACATACAAAGTGTATAGTTTAGGCGAAGCTTAAACGCTAAAAACCTTCGGGGTAAGTGGCTTTGCTGAAAATGTTGCCTGCCTTTTGTATATTTTTCTCATACTACTGGTTAGTTAACTGTATTGTACGTGGTGAAATGACGATAGATTGTTAGGGACAAAGTTACTCCGTAAAATAGGTCTTTATACAATAATTAGTATTTTGTCCACAAAGTGGTTCCGCTATTATTATCATGGTCGGTTTCGGGGCTCAATGATCCAAGCAAACGATTCTAATGAGACTAGTTGTCTAGAGCGAGATTAACTTGAACTTTCAACGTATATTTAGTACGTGTTTTTTTTTCTCAAACTCTCATATATCCAAACATAAATATTCTTCCTTTGATTAAAGATTGAGAGTTCGTAAGTATCCAAACTTTAATGAAAAGTCTCTCAGTAGATCGTTGTCGATATTTTCAACCTGATGGGCATCCTATGCCCACACGAGCTAAAGGGCAAGTCAAGAGACCTCTTAGTTGTCCCTAGTTTTAAACCAACCACTCGGCAGTAAGAGCCTTTATCCAGCTCCTGGAACAGAATAAAGGGATTGACTGTCACTCTCATAACGCAGGCAGAGCTGAAATTACGTACTGTGTTTTGCTGCATTGCGGTTCGAACTTTGGAAATTCCGACCCGCAACCCTGTACGCTACCTTTTGGCCACTGCTGGGACATCTTAGTAGAAGACAATAGGCACAAATTAAGGTTTAAGTTTAATTTTAGTAAAGATCTGTTTGAAAGAAGCGTGTTTTTCAAATATATATAAATGTAATAGTTTTTATTCTTTTTCGTCACTTTTGTGTAATCGGTGATTTCGAATTTAATATTCAGAATGCTCATTTCAAAGTAAAGTTTAAATTGTATGGAGTTTGTATATCAATTAGGTTCGTGGAACTTGTTTTAACAACAACTATGTCGTGCTTTTTATGTTTGTCACTATCATTTGTGTGGCATGATATTAATCGGAGATTTTAACTTTTATAATCCATGCTAATATAAAAGAGAAACAGCGATATTTTTTTGTTGTTTTTTTCCCACGTGAAGTATTATGCCACATTCCAGTCCCCATACGTCTGAGGATACTAGCATGAATACCCTACCCCTCTCTGATCACGTGTGGGGTCAGCTGGTTCAGCTTCACGTGGATGGCTCGCAAGTAGTGGAGCTCAAGAAGCCTCCCAAAAAGCCATTTGGATTTTTCGTAGCTCGGGGCAGGATCAAAAACTGCAAAGGTAAGCAGCCTCCTGTTTATATCATAATATTTTATTCTTTATTATATCCCCGAAAGGGGGAGTCGCCTGTTTTAACCATTCGCACCACTATATAGTAGTGTGTTGTCTGTAAGTCAGTCAGTAGACACTAAAATGATGTCATATAAGAGACGCTTAATTTTGCAATTTTTAATATCGTGACGTCATTAAAACGTGCGCATGCTATGAATCACGAGAAGAATTATGCATTCTGTAGGCTACAACACAGCATGACATATGAACTTGAAAAGCAAATAATAAAAATATTAATTACTGTTCATCTTGAAACAGAACACTTTCAGGGACCCGGCGCAAGTACAGCTAGTTTATTAATATATTTCCTGTGTGCAGGTTAATTCAGGTTAATTCATTATATGGAAAACAAAACTATCCTGGCACTTATCATGGCACAATCCCGCAGAGAATAAGGCAAAGGTTAATTCAAAAATACAATGATAGAAATTTTTACCTGATGATGACTCGATACCATGTGTCAAAATGATGTAATCATTAATATCAGAACTAGCCTTGTGTAAAAGTGTTGTATTTTTTAATTAATTATTCAGTTTAAACAGATTCCTTGCTAAATATTAAGGCAAAGTTAGTTTAGACGTTGTTTAATCTTTTACCAATCAGCGTTTTGATTTTGACTTGAGGGGAAAGTAAAAATTACCTACACAGTTAATAAGTAATTGGCTTTGAAATCATACATACATGTAGTATAAATGTCTTGCATTGTAATTGAAACAATGAGATTTAATCTAAACGTTTTGAAATTTCCCTTTATTAGTTTTACTCTTTAAGCTAAACAAAGGAAGGTTTGAACAATAAAGTTAGTATAAGCCCATTGTGGAGCTTTAAACACGCACACACAAAAAGCTTTACACCGAACTGTCATAACAGGCTGATTGACTGGTGTTTCAGAAAAAAAAATTAACGCAAAGCAACATAAGGGCTACCGTTCCTAATTTTGAACTGATAAACTAGATGGAAGGTATTTAGTGAATAACACCGACCGCCAACTCTTGTACCGCTCTTGTCTGATCGACTGGATTTGACTGTCATTCTTAAAGCGTGCCCATGGCCTCAAACAGTGGAGCACGTTTTTGTGGCAGTGGGACGAGGGCTCACTGTCTGTTCTCGCTAATTCTAGGCCACACCCGGCCCACTTAACAGGCAAAAACATAAAATTACTCGATATGATATAGTATGTGGACTCCCCCAACCAGTAGTTAATGGTCTAAAAAAAAAACAAGTCGGTTATTTGAGGGATAAGTCGGGGGATAAGGATGCGAAATTGAACATGATCGGTAAGGGCTCATAAGAAGAAATGATGTAATTATGCCTACATAAGTCGTAACTCGCTGTTCCGCATGTCTTATCCATTTGATGTTTCTTTAAGGATTTTTCAGGTACTGAAAAAAAAAGCCGCAATATGTAGCTATTGTTTTCTATGCGAAAAATAGTTTAACAGTTCATAAAAAAAAAACTTAATATAATGACTTTTATAATTCATTGGGTATAAACATTGAATTGTCAATTTGGCAAATCCTTATCTATAGAAAATGCTAAAGTGTATTAGGAAAAAGAAGGATTTTAATTGGTTAACGTGATCCAGAAGTAAGTCTTCAAGGTATTTCGTATCCGTGTATAATCTCACTAACATCGTGCAACAAAATAAGGTATATATTATTGGATGGGTAGATATAATGTACTAACAATGATGAATCAAGATTCACGTATATATTGTTTTGATCCTTTCAGGAGTTTTCGTGTCCCGGATGAGAGATCACGAAACAATGAATTTGCTCTCTGGGTTGATCGACATAGGAGACGAAATTTTAGAAATAGATGGTGTTAATGTTAAAGAGAAGGACATCATAGAAGTAAACAATTTAATGGCTAAAAAGAACAACATATTCCTGACCATCTTGCCATTTTCCAGTCGGAAGGACGTTTGAAAAAGTACCTTAAAAAGTACTACGATCATCGTTGACGCGCCATCTGTTGGTTCATATTTATACATTTGAAACTCGGTCTCCTAATGACATTTTTGTCATTAATTGTATTATCTATGTGTTTATATATTCGCCGTATTAAGGACTGCTGATATAAAACAACGAGTGTAAGATAAAGTTGATTTATTCTTTATTGTATTATAAGTATTTTACAAAACTTTATGTTGAATTTGGTTGGTGAAGAGATAGAATCACACCCGCAGAATTCCAGGCAGAATAGCTGTGGAAGAATCAATCCAAACACAAGTAACTGCCTTTAATTAACTGGTCCAGGCGACACTAGAACACGTGTGCCGTTAAATCCTTACCTGTCTGACACCCTTATGTGCCAAATTTTATCCCCTTCTCGTCTTGCATTCTATTTTTGTTCTTCCTGATATTAAATACAACAGGACGAAAACGAACTACTTTATCGACTTGGCTAATCTACCCGAAGGGAATGAGTGAAAGATTGCACGTGTCATTAGAATTGTTGTAGGTTTATATTATTTGAATATTTAAGTTTCGTTCACGTCAAACTCATGCGCATTACGACCAAAGGGATAGGATTTGGACAGGATAAGAGTTTGGAGCATACATTACATCTTTGACATTACTTTTAATATGTTGAAAAAACAAAGACTGACCTGTTTATAAGAAATAAATTTTCCTCGTATGTAAATGTCGTCGTTACCCTGAAAAAGTAAGTTGTATAGAACATTGTATAGAAAAATTTTTTGTACTCCATTTTTAGCCCAAAACGATAAAATCTGGGTTATTGTTGTTCGTCAAAAATATTTTTTCTACGACCTAACTTTAATGTGTGTTGTTGTTTCTTAACTTTTTGCTGTGCAGTATCTAACTTTGTATAATAGTTGTAAGAACAAAAAAAGATAATAGGTGTATTTTGTTACATAGAAACAGTCCATTGTAATGCAATTTTGTGTAATATATAAACACACGCGACTCATTCGATTTTACAATTTTTTTTATCCTTTCCAAAGCTTGACCATGTTCATTCGTAAAGTATTTGACTTATCGGTTTCAACCGTTTCATGTAAACCATTTTCTTCCATCTGCTGCTTCTAACTGCAAACATACCTTGCATTCCTGGGTTTATTTTGTAACTCCATACACACTATGTATTCTTGGATGTATTTCTAAATCCGTACATATCCTGTATTCATGGATTTATATTTGGACATATTTTGAAGAGATTTCACGTTGAAAGGTGTTCGGATTAGATTATCCCCCTATCCGGTTCACGTTGAAAGGTGTTCGAATTAGAATTTCCCCTGTCCGGTTCACGTTGAAAGGTGTTCAGATTAGATTATCCCCTATCCGGTTCACGTTGAAAGGTGTTCGAATTAGAATTTCCCCTGTCCGGTTCACGTTGAAAGGTGTTCGAATTAGATTATTCCCCTATCCGGTTCACGTTGAAAGGTGTTCGAATTAGAATTTCCCCTGTCTGGTTCACGTTGAAAGGTGTTTGGATTAGATTATCCCCATCTCCAGTTCACGTTGAAAGGTGTTCGAATTAGATTATCCCCCCGTCCGGGTGTTTTCTTTCATTTCTAGACGACCATTCCTATTATTAGGCTCAAACTCTCAGTTGCAACAAAACGCTTTAATTTCCCTTGAAGCTTTCCTATAAAATGCTAATAATCAGTACAAATGAAAAGAGAATGTTGGTGATTTGAAACAAGGTGTGAAAATTGACGTATCATCATGGAAACGCGTATCAATGGACCAAGTCCACTCAATCTGTATTTAATGGTGTCTGGTAGTTGACATGCATTTATGTTGTGCTACTGTTTATGAAGTGAATAATGGCTTTTTTATGTAATAACAAAAACAATATGTGAAAATATTTAAGGAAAAAAAACAGCAATACAGACCTGATTAATATTTTAACGAGAGTATTTTCCATTTTCTAAGGTTTTACTACCATTGAACTCGGATTTATGATTTGTACCGTGTACATCTATCTATGTACACGATGTAATTTTTATGCTAAATGAAATGTATGTAGTTTAAATGATTTACAAATTTTGGATAATACATACCACTATTGTTATAATTAGAAGATTCTCTTCGAATAAAACATATTGTATGAATTTGTCGGTTTTTGTGTTGTTGCTGTTATAGGCGTCGAGTTCATACGTATTATAGATGAATCAAGAAGGCGTTTCTTGTAACAAAAAACTTACATTGATATATATTTATATTAAGATCATAAACCTATTATAATAATACTTAGCTTTTTTCTGTCCTGAAAATAACCTACTATCTAAGTGCACATGCGCGAACACTTCGTTTCAACGGATGTAAACAAAACGCGGACGTAAGCGTACTCTTGTAGTCATTTTGTACAACAATATATCAACATCGTATCAAAGTTTTAAAAAAGTCTAATGTTAGGTCGTAAAATAATATTATAAGTTTATTTATTTATACGGTAAAGTTTATCACTAATTAAACTAAAGCAAAAACTTACACGAGTTACGGTGTTAATTTATCTCTTTATCGAAAATAGGCCGTACTTAATAAAGGCTTAACTGATGCTAAGCCTAAGACAAGTGGACTGACATATTTCGGTGTCTGCGATTAGAATTATTTTGTATTATTCTAGAAATCCTGTAGTTAAAGAGGTACTGTTGCACTAAAGATAGTAATTTGATCCCAAATGTCTTGCGAGTCACTGATAGTAAGTAATTAAAAGTAACAATGAAACTTTAAATAAACCTACTTATATTATTAATATATTAACGGGACAAGAAACTTTATATATATTTCAAACAAAGCCCACGGACCTACAGATTCGATTAACTAAGTACTGGGTATTAATTATATTTCAAGTAAACGTTATATTTAGAAGATACTTTTTAAATAAACATATTGTGCACGCGAATTTACCGGTTTTTATTGTCGCTGCTAAGTGATGAGTTCAGACATGCGTATTTTTTAACCTATTATATTTGTTCACTGTTATTCAGACATCTTTTAGAGAAATAAGAGACACATTTATCATAAAAGAAACTGCATTTGTGCCATATTTTTTGCTACTTTCAAAATTAGATCTGGAATTTTCAATCTGAACAACAACTTATACGCACTTGGACTTTGTTTGTTTGTTGAATTTCACGTACCTAATTTAGAAGTGATATACTAGGGAGAGTAGTGGGATTGACCGTAATATCATAACAACCACTGAGGTTGAGAGGACGAGCATGTTTAGAGATGTGATTCGAACCCACGACCCATAAATTGTAAGTTGAGCTCTCTAACCAGAGACAGACAGAATTTGTTCAGTTTTTTAAACCGAATAACGGGATTAATTGTTGCCTTTATAAACACTCACAACTGTAAATGTGGAGCGCACTCAGCGACATCACATTTGGATTTTGCACATTTCACCACCAAGCCACATCCTGCTCATTTCCAAACTAACACAAAGTGTTTCAAATAATGTACATATTCTGATGTCACAGTGCAATAGCCTTCTTCGGTAAATTTTAAAGGTAGTCACCATTACCATCACTGTTAACCACAAAGATAACGTTATTACTCATTACGCATACAAAAGTTTCCACAAAGTTATATCTCGTTCATATTTGTCTGACTACATATAGTGTATATTGATACTACATACAGTGTGTATTGATACTACATACAGTGTATGTTGATACTACATACAGTGTATATTGATACTACATACAGTGTATGTTGATACTACATATAGTGTATATTGATACTACATACAGTGTATGTTGATACTACATACAGTGTATGTTGATACTACATACAGTGTATATTGATACTACATATAGAGTATATTGATATTACATACAGTGTATGTTGATACTACATATAGTGTATGTGTATATTGATACTACATATAATGTATGTTATACTACATATAGTGTATGTGTATATTGATACTACATATAATGTATGTTGATACTACATATAGTGTATATTGATACTACATACAGTGTATGTTGATACTACATAGAGTGAATATTGATACTACATAGAGTGAATATTGATACTACATACAGTGTATGTTGATACTACATAGAGTGAATATTGATACTACATACAGTGTATGTTGATACTACATAGAGTGAATATTGATACTACATACAGTGTATGTTGATACTACATAGAGTGAATATTGATACTACATAGAGTGAATATTGATATTGGTATTTTCAACCTGAACTGTATCTTGTGAGCACACGCACTAAATAGCCATGGTCAGAGATACCAAGGTTCCTATATAGCCGTTCATAATTTTGAACTACTGACCATAGTTAGGAAACCCAGTTAACAGTATCCGTCGCCTCAGGGGCCTTGTTCTAGTCCTGAAAACGAATAATGGGGTTGAATGTCACGTGTATAATAGGCTAGCGGCCATTTTGGAAAAGGCTTCTATAGTTGGAATTTAATGCGTCCGTGAATCACAAACCCAAATCATACATCAGCTTAAAGTTTACACCCTCTAGAGGAAGAAAACTGTGTTGTGAAATTCAGAAGTCGTTAGGTTTCTGTAATAAGTTAACGTCCATGACGATTCGGCCAACGATATGCCACTAAGTAATTTGCTATTTGCAACATCTGGAAACAGTTGGATGGCGGGCACATTGAATTTACAAAAATCCAATCATTGTCTCTCACCTACAACCGTTCATAGCTGAAAGTACAGAACGTGTTCAGCTGCATTGCGTCTCGAACCTTGAACCTTGTAAAATTAACAAACAGAAATTACACGTACATTGCGTTCTACTGTGTACTGTAATTTTGGTCAAACTTCAGAGGCCTTTCTAGAATACATAAAAACAACAACAACATTATATTTCAGTCATGCAGATGGTTACTTCTTTCAGCATTGACGAAAACTCTGAAACATCTGAATTAACCCAATTCTTGATATTCTTTAGAAGAAATAACGGTTTACTATGGACGGAAATAATGAATATTTACTGACTATACGATATATTTTTTCGATCAGTTCCCTAATACTGGCACAGGTTTGAAATATCTGACTTTTAACGAGTTGTGTAAAAGACAGCCCAAACAATATAATAGAATACGATTTACAGTTTGTTTGTTTTTTGAATTTCGCGCAAGGCTACACGAGGGTTATCTGCGCTAGCCGTCCCTAACTTAGCAGTGTACGACTAGAGGGAAGGCAGCTATTCATCACCACCCACCGCCAACTCTTGGGCTACTCTTTTACCAACGAATATTGAGATTGACCGTCACATTATAACGCCCCCACGGCTGAAAGG
>NW_013665951.1:56741-57840 GCF_000517525.1 Limulus polyphemus | reverse complement strand
TGCGAGTCGAGCACCTTAACCACCTGGCCATGCCGGGCCACGATGACAGAAATCTAGGGGTGCCGATGATGGGTGGGGGTGGAATACTCCGAAACCGGTGTAATTCAGTAACAAGATGTGTTTAAAATTACAGACTTGATTTCATTTTTCTTTTGTCTTTCAAAATGTGTAATGCATAATAAAGGGATTTACACATTTTTGATAAAAGGTTTAGAAAAAACAACCTTTATACTCCAGATATATATAAGATAACTTTTTTATTTTAACCAACGTTTCGCTTTTGCGGCTTCATCAGGGTTAATATACACAACTGTTTAATATTAGAACATTCGTTAAATCATAAAACTGCTTGTAATGTTCTATTTCTCGAGTCTGACGTAATGTATATTAGCTCTGATGAAGCCGCAAAAGCGAAACGTTGGTTAAAATACAAAAGTTCTTTTATACATATCCAAAGTATAAAGGTCGTTTTTTTTCTAAACTTCCATTTTTCTTTGTTGTCGAAATCTAAAATTTTGCTGATGATAGAAAAATGTTTCCAAATGTGTTTATAAATTATCGAACGTTGTATTAAAAAAACACTGGCTTAATGGATTTTTTTTACTGCAAGCTTGAATACAAACATGATAACTTAAAAACCCGTGGCGCCCACTAGTGACGACAAGGAACAACAACTCTACCATGAACTCTAAGTGGTGGGCTCATCCTTCTAATATTGTTTGCTTAAGAATAAAATTAAGTGAATTACTTCTTTTCGTTCATCTATTTTTAATATCCATGATTCTTTGCTTAATACGATTTACCTCTAGGCTACTAACTGTAGCTAGAGGGGAGACTTGCTAAAAGTAGTGGCTACTGACTGTAGCTTGGGGGACACTTGCTAAAAGTAGTGGCGACTAACTGTAGCTTGGGGGAGACTTGCTAAAATTAGTGATAACTAACTGTAGCTTGGGGGGAGACTTGCTAAGAGTAGTGGCTACTAACTGCAGCTTGGGGGGAGACTTACTAAGAGTAGTGGCTACTAACTGTAGCTTGGAGGGAGACTTGCTAAAAGTAGTGGCTACTAACTGTAGCTTGGGGGAGACTTGCTAAAAGTAGT
>NW_013665951.1:51403-55741 GCF_000517525.1 Limulus polyphemus | reverse complement strand
TTGGGGGGAGACTTGCTAAAAGTAGTGGCTACTAACTGTAGCTTGGGGTGAGACTTGCTAAAAGTAGTGGCTACTAACTGCAGCTTGGGGAGACTTGCTAAAAGTAGTGATAACTAACTGTAGCTTGGGGGGAGACTTGCTAAGAGTAGTGGCTACTAACTGCAGCTTGGGGGGAGACTTGCTAAGAGTAGCGGCTACTAACTGTAGCTTGGAGGGAGACTTGCTAAAAGTAGTGGCTACTAACTGTAGCTTGGGGAAGACTTGCTAAAAGTAGTGGCTACTAACTGTAGCTTGGCGGAGACTTGCTAAAAGTAGTGATAACTAACTGTAGCTTGAGGGGGAGACTTGCTAAAAGTAGTGAGTACTAACTGTAGTTTGGGGGAGACTTGCTAAAAGTAGTGAGTACTAACTGTAGTTGGGGGGGAGACTTGTTAAAGTAGTGGCTACTAACTGTAGCTTGGGGTGAGACTTGCTAAAAGTAGTGGCTACTAACTGTAGCTTAAGGGGAGACTTGCTAAAAGTAATGAGTACTAACTGTAGCTTGAGGGGATAGTTGCTAAAAGTAGTGGCTATTAACTGCTAAAAGTAGTGGGTATTTTCCAAGGCCTAGCAACACCATTGAATTAAGGTTTAACAAAGATTGGTCGATTTCCAAGTGAGCATGTTCTGAAGCATTTAAACATAATGTATATTTTCTTTTCCTGATAGGCCTGGTAGGTCCTGGTTAGAGTGCTCGACTCGCTATCTGCGGGTCGCAGGTCCGAACATGCTCGCCCTTTCAGCCGTGAGGACCTTATAATGTGACAGTGAATCACACTGTTCGTTGGTACAAGAGTAGTCCAAGAGTTGTCGGTGGGTGGTGTTGACTAGCTGCCTTCCCTCTTGTCTATCACTTTCTAAATTAGGGACGGCTAGCGCAGATAGCCCTCAAGTAGCTTTACACGAAATTCAAACCAAACCAAACTTTTCCTCACAAGTAAAAATTTGATGAGAAGGGAATCTTCTCCAATTCCGTTCAATGGGTTATCTGTGCTCTGCCCACCACGGGTATCGAAACACGGTTTCTAGCGTTGTAAGTCCGTAGACATACCGCTGTGCCACTGGGAGGAGAAGGAATAAAGTAGGGAAAGCCGTACGAAGTTTGACTTTATAGAGGTGTTAAGTTCAAGGAATAAAGTAGGGAAGGCCGTACGAAGTTTGACTTTATAGAGGTGTTAAGTTCAAGGAATAAAGTAGGGAAAGCCGTACGAAGTTTGACTTTATAGAGGTGTTAAGTTCAAGGAATAAAGTAGGGAAAGCCGTGTGAAGTTTGACTTTATAGAGGTGTTAAGTTCAAGGAATAAAGTAGGGAAAGCCGTATGAAGTTTGACTTTATAGAGGTGTTAAGTTCAAGGAATAAAGTAGGGAAAGCCGTATGAAGTTTGACTTTATAGAGGTGTTAAGTTCAAGGAATAAAGTAGGGAAGGCCGTACGAAGTTTGACTTTATAGAGGTGTTAAGTTCAAGGAATAAAGTAGGGAAAGCCGTACGAAGTTTGACTTTACAGAGGTGTTAAGTTCAAACTACCTAGTAAGTTAGAAGAGGTCTACTTCCATAAAATAAACCTCTGAATTATATTGCTAATTACTGTCAACTTAACTGTTATAAGTTTAGAGTTATCTATCATCCAGACAACTTAAAATGGTACATAATAAAGAGGTATAAGCTGATGATCAACTTTTAATTTCAATAGTAGTATCAGTTTCGCCATATTAAAGTTGATGTTCAGCTCACAACAGCCTGTTTTTTGTTGTTATTCTTGTATTCAGTTTCTCTTATCAGACTTCTCACTTTATTCATATCTGGCACAGCTTTCAGGAAGTATATTGAAAAAATAGCTGTGTTAAACTAAGAGTTAAAAAAAATCGAGATGTTTTAGGCTGAAGAGTTAATCAAATAAAAACCTAATCTTCAAGTCGAGCCTATTTATTTTATTACTTAACACGTTTATTTGGGTTTTAAAACAAATCTTAAATCTATGTATATATATATCTATATATAACACGTAGTAAAACACCTCAGGTACGTAAATTGAAATTAATTTCAATATGTATGTATATAACGCAAAGTTACATAGTAGGCTATCTGCACTCTCTTCCCCAATGGATTATATATATTACCTAACGATTGTTAGCTAATGAAAATTATGCCAGGATAACTTGTTAGATAAGGATTATCTTTAATCCATTTCGAAGCTTCAACACCAATTTATGTTTCATGTTTACTGCGAAATTGTAACATCGACGTACGAGCAATTAGATTTCACTTCGAGAACCTCAATCCATCACCTCAACATTGGCAAGACATTGTGTCGCTGTCAATCAAGAGTCTTATGATAACGTCTTACAATGATAAGATTGGCAACATGATTAGAATCATTACTTGGGTGATGTTAGGGAACGTTGTTTTTGTCTCTAACGACAACATTTGAATATAAGCCACCCGCTTTTATTACCCAGTGTACAAAATTAGATCTATGTTACTTTTTCTCGTTTACCACCTAGTAAATATAATTGAAACTATGTTAACTGATGTTGTTTTAGTAGAACTTTAGACAGAATAGACGTAGTAGGTTTAAGGACTTTAATGGACTGCAGCTGCCTGTTGAAAGGAAAGGAGATGACTGCTCAGAATCCGAAATGGCGTTTCTCCTGTTTTTCAATAGGCATTTCCTGTCCATTAAAGCTCTCAACTCTACTATGTTAAGTAACGTAATTTTTCCTTATCCTCTAGCATATGAAATTAATACTAAGTTAATCACTGGTTTTATCAATCTTGTCTGCGTGGTTAGCTTATTTTTGATAAAAAGCTATCGATAATGGAATTACTAATGATTAGTAAAATATATCAAGCATTTTTTTATGATATAACTTATGAACTTTATTTTCAACGTTTGTTCTCTGTTGTTGTTTTTTGTTTTCTCATCATATAAACTGAATATCTACAACTGGACAATGAATTTTGGATGTTGAAATTAATCTTCGTTTCTTTAATCACCGAAACTGGTCTAAATAGTGGAAAAAAAGGGCAGATAAACTCTGAAGCTAAGTGTTATCATTGAGGAAACTTATTGTAAAACTAAATGTTATTGTCAAGGAAAACCAGAGAACAAGCTTTTTGCGAAAATAAATGTTATTCTTAATGAAAAACCGAGATCAGGCTTTTTTTGTGAAGCTAAATATTAATGTTTAGAAAATCCAGAGAACAAGCTTGTTGTAAACCTAAGTGTTATTGTTGAAGAAAGACCGAGAAGAAACTTGTTATGAAAATAAACGTTATTGTTGGAAAAGTCTGAGAACAAACCTATTGTTAAGCTAAATGTTATTGTTGACAAAAGTCTGAGAACAAACTTTTTGTGAAGCTGAATATTAATGTTTAGAAAATCCAGAGAACAACCTTGTTGTAAACCTAAGTGTTATTGTTGAGAAAAGACCGAGAAGAAACTTGTTATGAAGATAAATGTTATTGTTGTAAAAGTCTGAGAACAAACCTATTGTTAAGCTAAATGTTATTGTTGACAAAAGTCTGAGAACAAACTTTCTGTGAAGTTCGAACAATAGTGATTATTCTGAATTTGTTTCTTAAGTTTAGAAAAAACAGGGTCAGTGCAGAATTTCATAATTGTTCGTTGATAGGTTTATGAAAATTATATTAACCGTATAAAGACATCCAACCATTATGATAATTTATTAACAATTAACTGTCTCAATAGCTATTCGTATTTACGTTGGTACAGGTTTAACAAAACACCCTCTGTAAACGTTATCTGCAGTCGAAAGGGTAACGTGATGCAGTCACATGTTATTTTTGATATGACTCAAGTACAAAATTGATTAAAAGCTGCAACTCAACACTGCTGTAAATTCCAAGACTTAGAGCTCACACGAGAATCACATTAAACGTTCTGTCACCGATCAATGACAAGGGAAGTCTTCACAGAACTATGAATGAAAACGCTGCACTCTTATAAATTGCAAGCACTAAAAGTTAGACTCTTTTGAAGCGAAGTCCTCTAGACTGCCATCTCTCCAAAAGCCCTTGAACGGCGCGTTCTTGTGTTCTTTTTTTTTGGGGGGGGGGATTGTAAGTTTTCAAAGTAATAATGGTAAACGAAATGTGCTTATGAAAGATATCATATAACAGAAGTTGTAACTATATCATATAATATATATAAAGTATGCCCCGTTTAACATTCAAATCATAACCTTTAAATTTAAAAAAATAAAAATTTCCAAAATATGACAAAAAAGTCAAAAGATGCAACTTTCCAGCTATAAAAAAAAAAAGAAGACATGGTCTT
>NW_013665951.1:48361-50403 GCF_000517525.1 Limulus polyphemus | reverse complement strand
GAAGCATGGTCTTGTCCTTAATTAGAACATCTTGTTATAAGAGTATTTGCTTCCCAGAAAACTTGCACAAAACTTTTAAACATAGTCTTGTATAAACAGCAGTAATCTCAAGTTTTAGGTCAAAAATTAAACTTTGTGAATATAAATTTCAAGCTATACCTTAAAGCATAATTTATATCTACATTTAGAAACTGTATGTTGTCAATAAGGAAAACAAAACAGTAATGAAACTAACAGTGCAGTAACAGATATTGAAATTAATTCTTAAACTGTAAATGGTGTTTCTCCCGTCGATTAAGTTGTTTGATTTAAAAACAACAACAACAAATAAACAAAACAAAAGCAAGTAAAGGATAATATAAATCAAATATAGATATATCAAAGTCGCCAAGCTCTTGAGATTATTTGATATTTTTTAACTTCCTCTATTTAAATAAAAAAATTAAAACATTTTTGGCAATAAGCTATAAGTTGGACAAATAATTAGCAACCATCTTAAACGTTTCGAAGAACTCGGGCAATCTTTATTACGTACGTCAAATTAAAATTTGTCAAGCAGCGTGTATCTTTGAAAGTTACAACTAGAATAAATTGATTTCTCCTTTACCAGCTTGACACTTATGGAGTCAGAATTTTTACATCTTTCTTGAGCAGTACGACAAGTAATACATTTTTCTTGGATGTAGTAGAAGAATTGATAAGTGTAACCAAAGTCTAAAGGCGATTAGAAAGGAATTAGATCATATTAGTAGGAAATACATGACAACATCCCGGAATTAGATCATATTAGTAGGAAATACATGACAACATCCCGAAATTAGATCATATTAGTAGGAAATACATGACAACATCCCGTTTATTATCAATGCTGTTTATTAACTCTTTGCATCTTTGTTAGATAATAAACCTTAACTTGAAAATACAACATCAAAAAAGAGTATTGATACACCTGTTTCAATTACAGTTCTATAAAATACTCTAATCTAATTATAGCTAAGATTTGGATGTTAATGTTTGATTACTAATGCTGAAAAAAATTATGCATTTAATCGGGTTTTAAATTGTTTAAAATGTGCTCACTAGATGGTGCTTTTACCAAATAGGGATAACATTCTTCCTATTGACATTTTTCGTGTGCTTTGATTTGTTCTCAGTGCACACTAAAAATAGAAAAAAGTCCCTTTTATCATTGACAAATTATCACGCGATGTAACTTATATATTAAAGCTACTACTTGCCTCATACTACTAGGTGTTTACATGTTACGATATTCATTCAACACAGGATAAAAGAATGGCGCCCTTATTATTGACAAGTTTTCAGACATTATAACGTTTACCAAGCTATGATCAAACAGCGGCATCTATATTATTATTGACAAAGCTAAACGCCTTTTAACCCAAATTCCATTCATACTCAGAACCCAAAAGTTTCCACAGTCTATATCATGAACTGGTAATAATCAAACAATTAAGTACTAATTATTGACACGAGTTCAGTCTTTCAGTACATTACCGAACAGTTCATTCTATTGACTGTTTTTTGTTGTTGTTTTCTATTGAAATATTCATTCAAAACTTTAAGAAAGAACGACGATGTTATTTTATTGACTGCATTTTACACGTTAATTGAACATTCAATACTTGAGAATATTACAAATTAATGTTTTTTTGACAGGTTTTCCAGCATTATATCGTGCGCTTAGTTTATAATCAAAGATTGAAATCTTTCTAACTGACAAGTTTCAACACTGTTCACTGCTTTAATTAACTTCTGTAGAATTTCCCACATTTTTGGAAATTATGATGTTCGTTTTCCTTAACTTCAACTTTTTTGTGGTCTAAATAATAAACATTAACAGACTTTTTTGTGGTCTAAATAATAAACATTAACAATTAAACAACATCTATTTTTGTGGTCTAAATAATAAACATTAACAGACTTTTTGTGGTCTAAATAATAAACATTAACAGTTAAACAACATCTACTTTTGTGGTCTTAATAATAAACATTAACAGTCTTGGGTTACTCTTGTACCAACG
>NW_013665951.1:46576-48267 GCF_000517525.1 Limulus polyphemus | reverse complement strand
AATAGTGAGATTGACCGTCACATTATAACGCCCCCACGGCTGAAAGGGCGAGCATGTTTGGTGTGCATGTTTGCAAATCTTTACACATAGTCGGTGGATATAAAAAGAAAAAGATTAACTGACTGAGAGAATAGAGAGTTGTTGAAGTTGAATTTTTATTTTATTTTAAAGAGAAAACTGATAAAAACACACGGAGGAAAAGAAAAATACATGTATTTATTTATACACAGGCAGTAACGTATATAAAAAAAAACCCAGCTCGGTATTAAACAATTGACATAAAAGTGTAAAATTCTTAAGAAATGTTTACTTAAAAGACAACACAAATGACCCCATGAGTGTGTTTTTCTATTTTCTGTGATATATTTTAATCATTAATGTTACTTTTTTTTTCACTGATGACTACGTTGAATATATAAAGTTTAAGTATCATTGAATAGGGTCGATTATAAACTACTTACGTCATTATAGCGTAAATAAAGTGTGTGACCGATAATTTAGGAGCTCCTGGTGGGAAGATCAAAGAAATCTCTTGAAAGGTTTTGAATACTGAGGAATAAATCGTAGATCTGGGAATTTTTTATACTTTTTCTAGACGTTCTTTTCGTTACTGAAAACTATTTTCATGTTAAATTAAATCTGTTTGAAAGCTATATAAAATTTCCTCTACGAGAAGAAATAAGGTTAGACTAGTTAGGCTTAGCGAGTACGGCAGGCAACGACGAAAAATGTTCTTATGACTCAAAACCTGCATCTTATATAGTCAAAATAAAATAGTATTTATTGGAAATAAGTTATATTTGTTAGATATAAGCTTCAACCAATAATAATGTTGGCAAAACCATTGTTACCTACCTTGACAAAAGCAAAAGTGACGCCATTTTGAAAAGGTCACAGGTAAATCGTACTCAGTTTTTCTAGTGTTTTTTTCTTCTTCTTTTTTACGATTTACTTTACTGGTTGCAGCAGCCACCATTTCTGGCAATAATGCCGTAAATGATGAATACTGCAAGCAACAAAATAAAATATAAAATGAAATATGTTTATAAATATCAACAAATTCGACATGTATATACTGATACACAATGGAAATGCAACAATCTACATTTTACATCAGTAGCTTATTCGACACATACAAAATATTACTTACTTTTTAAATAGTGAGCAGATAGATTTGTTTATCGTTCGAGTGGTACTGTACCTTGGAATTACAAAATATTGAGCTCAAGTCACGTGATTTCATAAAAAAAATGGCAGCTACTCAATTTGAATCTTTATTGTTAAGCGCAAAGCTACACAATGGGCTATCTATGCTGTGCCTATCGCGGGTATCGAAAACCGGTTTTATCGTTATAAGCCTAAAGACTTACCGCTGAGCCATGGGGGGAGGGAAGGGGCAGGTGCTCAGTAGTTTCTTTTGAGTATCGGTACATAAAGTGTTACTTTCTGGTTAACAGTAAAACAATTGGAATTATAAGTCGAAGGAAACCATTTTTAATGTTGTTTACAAACTGTGTCTCACAACTTAATTTTGAAAATTTTACAACATAAAAGGAAAAAAAAATACTAGGTATATCAATTATATCCCGCCGGAGGCCCGGCATGGGCAGGTGGTTAGGGCGCTCGTCTCGCAATCAGACGGTTGCGGGTTCGAATCCCCATCACACCAAATATGCTTGCCCTTTCAGCCG
>NW_013665951.1:42046-45998 GCF_000517525.1 Limulus polyphemus | reverse complement strand
AAACAAACAAACAAACAAATATCCCGCCGGTCCGGAAAAGGTTATTGATAAATCGATCGAGGTGTTTTGAGTGAGAACCAATAATGGCATCAATAAAAAAAAAAATATTTTCTATGATATTTTAAAGGCTGTTTTTGTTTTTAATTTAATTTGTTAATGTTTTTAAAACCTACGCTAAACATAAAACGAACTTAGGATGGTCTAACAACAATGACGTCACAATTATTTAATAACATGTTACTACAAGTAAGATCGTAAAGTGACTAATTACTCTGGCAAACTCGCTTTCCCATCAAGTTTTGGGCCATATATTCTAATCGTCGAGTTATGTATGCAATTAAACAACTTTTTAAGTGAGCTAAATCTGATTATCTACTCAGTGTAAACAAGATGTATCACCAGACTTTGGTATTTAAGTTCATTTAATAATTTAAAAGAACTGATCTGGATTTCCCTGGAGACCATTTTAATTTATCATTGTAAACCTTGTCAAGAAAAAGTACTAAACAGTATGAAAATGACCACGAGAGTTGAGGGGAAAATATTAGATTTATTCAACGTTTCGTTTTGCCGTTTCTTCAGAAATGCTCTACACAAATTCTCGCTTTTATTTTATCTATTAAACTAATTAGTTAATACTTAATACACTCTGAATCTTGTCTGCAAGAGAAACCACCATAGTAACTTGGTTTGGTTGATATTAAGCACAAAGCTATACAATGGGCTATCTGTGGTCTGCTCACTACGGGTATCAAAACCGGAATTTTAGCGTTGTAAGCTTGCAGACTTATCGCTGAACCACTGGGAGGGGGTTTGTTTGTTTATTTGTAATTAAACACAAAGCTATACAATGGGCTATCTATGTTCTGCCTACCACGGGTATCGAAACCTGGATTCTAGCGTTGTAAGTTCGCAGACATACCGCTTTGCCACTGGGGGGGGGGGCCTGGGAGGGGGCAGAGTAAACAATAAAAAAAAACAGCTATTTAACTGATTTATTCTGCAGAGCTGCTAACAGAGTTCGTACTTATTAGCAGCGTATCTACGAACTTCTGTAACCTGATTTTTCGGTATTCAATATTATAGTATTGTATACAAAGCTGTAACTCATACGGTAAATTTTTAACGAATTTTTAGTGACGTCATTAACCATAACAACTAGACATACACACACACAGTAAACGAACCTTTTGCTCATTACCAACAGTTCTTTCCAACCTGTACAGCCACAGATAAGAACATAATTCAAGTATTAAAGAAAGGAAAATGCGTTTCACAACGCACTGAGGAGTTGTACCTTTGACATATAATGCTCTCGTTCCTTCGTTAAGATCAGGGAAAAGAAAGGTGACGTCAGGAAACGTGAGGATTTGTGACCAAGAATCTATTCAAAGTGAAAAAAAAATAAAATAAAACAATAATATTAATCGAAAATTTGGATGAAAAAAAAACAACAACCCTCTTAAAAAATGATAAGATTAAACCGGAGGAGACCATCAGTTAAGAAACAGTTCGGTTTTAACATGTCTTAGATATTCATTTCTAAAACAAGTAGATATTGTGCCTGGAACGTTAAATCGGGTTGAACAGCCTTACGCAACTCGTTGCAAATCGATAGATAACGAACGGCGCGCGTGGCACAAGGGCTATACAGCCGGAAAATGGGTGATGTTGAGGATGCGCTTTAGAGTTTCGTGCTGCACGCATTTAAGTCTGTCTCCATTCGCTCGTGCCTTGGAGTCTCAAACATCTCATACCAACATCGGATCCAACGAACCTTGACGAGAACGTGACTGTATAACGAACAGGTTTGTAAAGAAAAATAGTTAATTTTTGTATAGCTTTTGTATGTCAAACAACGTTAGGGTATTTTGTATTACAGTTGAAACTTCGCGTCGTTCGAGAACGTGCGTTGTAAAGCATACGTATAACAATTTGAATATATAGTGGTTTGGTAACTGGTGTCACAATATTCCTCGAGAGTACAATGACATGCAAAAACAAAAGAAAACAATGAGAAAAACCTGATGTTAAGCCTACGCACTTTGTATGTATTGAACAGTGTGATGCTGGAGACGAGTGGATTTAAACGATCCGTTCACAATACCTTCTTGCGTCACTGACGATCACTGTTCTCCTGAGACGTTTGAAAATCTTAGGTACGTTTCTTATCCAAGAGTTATGTGTAGCTCGTCGAAAGTGTTCTAGAAAAGGGCAAGAATTTCTAATTTTCGTTAACTAAAAACAACAAAACTATTAACGTTTGGTGAGATTTAGTCCAAAGTTAAAGAAGAGGTATAAATGTAACTATCATTACAGCTGATTTTATAGCTCAAAATACTAAACAATGAAAATTACTTTTTAATTAAAAAAAGAAAGTAAGGACGAAACGGCATATTTTGTTTACTCCAAGAACGTTTCTACTAATATTTTTGTGAATTATTTCACGACCGTTGCTGCATTTTTCTTGAATTGTACCCTAGTATTTCGTGTTTTGAGGACCTTTTTTGGCTGATGTTTTCGTGGATGGTACCACAGTCTTTTGTGTTTTGAAAACGTTTTGGCTGATGTTTTTAGAGATTGTACCACAATCTTTCGTGTTTTGAATAATATTTTCGCGGATAGTGCCACAGTCTTTCGTGTCTTGAGAACGTTATGGCTAATATTTTTGTGGATTGTACCCTAGTATTTCGTGTTTTGAGAACGTTTTGGCTAATATTTTTGTGGATTGTACCACAGTCTTTCGTGTCTTGAGAACGTTTTGGCTGATCTTTTCGTGGATAGTGCCACAGTCTTTCGTGTCTTGAGAACGTTATGGCTAATATTTTTGTGAATTGTATCCTAGTATTTCGTGTTTTGAGAACGTTTTGGCTGATCTTTTTTTGGAGATTGTACCACAATCTTTCGTGTTTTTAATAATATTTTCGTGGATAGTGCCACAGTCTTTCGTGTATTGAGAACGTTTTGGCTAATATTTTTGTGGATTGTACCACAGTCTTTCGTGTCTTGAGAACGTTTTGGCTAATATTTTTGTGGATTGTACCACAGTCTTTCGTGTCTTGAGAACGTTTTCGCTAATATTTTTGTGGATTGTACCACAGTCTTTCGTGTCTTGAGAACGTTTTCGCTAATATTTTTGTGGATTGTACCACAGTCTTTCGTGTCTTGAGAACGTTTTGGCTAATATTTTTGTTGGATTGTACCACAGTCTTTCGTGTCTTGAGAACGTTTTGGCTGATATGTTTTGGAGATTCTACCGTGACCTTTCATACTTGAAGAACGTTTTGGCCGATCTTTTTGTGAACTGTTCCATGACCTTTTCAGCTGTAGGGGCGTTATAATAGTGACAGTCAATCTCAATATAAGGTTATGAGTAGCCGTGTAGGTGAAAGGTCTCTTGGCAAGTTGTCCTTCCTCTGGTCAGCAGTGGTAAATAATGGAAAAGATTATACTTGAACCTGGCCCGAACGAAAACTTTATAAATATATTTTATATATAAAAAAATCTACAGGCTTTCTATAGAGAAACATCCAAGTTTGTCTTACAGAAGACCTGTAGAATTGTTTTTAGGAAACACAAAAAATGCTTACTAAATATCTTAAAGAAAGTGGGCCATTTTTCTATAATCATATATAGAGCCCCCCAGTGGCACAGCGGCATGTCTGAGGACGTACAACGCTAGAAATCGGGTTTCGATACCCGTGGTGGGCAGAGCACAGATAACCCTTGTGTAGTTTTGTGCATAATTAAAAACAAACAAACAATCACACATAGAAATTCGAAATGTTTCTGAAGACATTCTATAAAAAGTTCTTTGTTATAACTCCAATAATTTTGAAAACTTTCTATAAATTTAAATCACCCTATTTATTAGGGAAATAATTCGAAATGTTTCTGAAGACATTCTATAAAAAGTTCTTTGTTATAACTCCAATAATTTTGAAAACTTTCT
>NW_013665951.1:38679-41422 GCF_000517525.1 Limulus polyphemus | reverse complement strand
AAAACTTTCTATAAATTTAAATCACCCTATTTATTAGGGAAATCACCCTATTTATTAGGGAAATAATTCGAAATGTTTCTGAAGACATTCTATAAAAAGTTCTTTGTTATAACTCCAATAATTTTGAAAACTTTCTATAAATTTAAATCACCCTATTTATTAGGGAAATGTGACCATAGTTCTAAGTCTCCATAACACAGAATTTTTTTTTGTACCAAAATAATTCGGAAAAAGCTACTACACGTAGTGCATCAATATTTACTCAAAGCTATGAAAACAAATGATATAAAAATGATTACTTACTTTCTCAGTAGAATGTAACTTACACCCTTTCAGGTTTTTCAGAGCTATTTGAAACGCCCGGCATGGCCAGGTGGTTAGGGTGCTTGACTCACGCTCTAATGGTCGCGGGTTTGAATCCCCTGTCCCACCAAACATGCTTGCCCTTTCAGCCGTGGGGGGCGTTATAATGTGACGGTCAATCCCACTATTCGTTGGTAAAAGAGTAGCCCAAGAGTTAGCGGTGGGTGGTGATGACTAGTTGCCTTCCCTCTAGTCTTACACTGCTAAATTAGGGACGGCTAGCGCAGAGAGACCTCGTGTAGCTTTGCGCAAAATTCATAGCAAACTATTTGAAACAGATGAATTTTTGTTTTTACTGTCATTACATCTTATAAACACATGCTTCTTAATCAATGATTAATTATATACTCGACTAAGATCCTAGCATTTAGTTTGTTTGTAGTTAAGCACAAACATACACAATAAGGCCATCTGTGCTCTGCCCATCACGGGTATCGAAACGCGGTTTCTAGTGTTGTAAGTCCGCAGACGTATCACTGTGTCATTGGGGGCGGCACTTCGTTTGCATGTGACTAATATATATTTGCAGAATGCAATAAACGCCATGCATATAGAAACACTCAAGCTATACAACTTTATTCAACGAAATACACATGTCCAAGTACCCGTTTCAAGGCCAAGAAACCCCGTAATTAACAATAAAAACAAGTACCCGTTTCAAGGCCAAGAAACCCTGTAATTAACAATAAAAAAAAAGTACCCGTTTGAAGGCCAAGAAATCCTGTAATTAACAATAAAAATCATGATAAACATCCATGTACAAGTACCCGTTTGACGGCCAAGAAATCCTGTAATTAACAATAAAAATCATGATAAACATCCATGTACAAGTACCCGTTTCAAGGCCAAGAAATCCTGTAATTAACAAAAAAACCATGATAAACATCCACTTACAAGTACCCGTTTCAAGGCCAAGGAACCCCGTAATTAACAATAAAAACAAGTACCCGTTTCAAGGCCAAGAAATCCTGTAATTAACAATAAAAATCATGATAAACATCCACGTACAAGTACCCGTTTCAAGGCCAAGAAACCCCGTAATTAACAATAAAAACAAGTACCCGTTTCAAGGCTAATAAATTCTGTAATTAACAATAAAAATCATGATAATCATCCCAAGTTTAGTAAACATTATAGAAGCGCTAAAGAACTGTGCTATATAAATTTAAATTGTATAGAAAATAAACGTTTCTATAACGATTTCTATAGAGCCATTTTAGATTTTCTAAAGAACTTTCTGCAGAGGGGTTGGGTGTGGGGTGGAATATCTAATTTGGGTGTTTAAAACAGATCATGTGTTATAATGTGTCCATAAGACATATAATCTCAAACTATAAATGTTTTATTTAATTGATACATTTCTGTTTTTAAAACAATGAATTCATTATTTCCCTACCAAACTGAAGTGGCAGAATAAATCACCATCTATCTATTATTTCTATATACATCTGATAACCTCTCTGAAGTAACCATCTATCTAATATTTCCATATATATATCTGATAACCTCTCTATAGCAACCATCTATCCATTATTTCCATATGTATCTGATAACCTATCTGGAGTAACCATCTATCTATTATTTCCATATATATCTGATAACCTCTCTGTAACAATCATCTATCCATTATTTCCATATATATCTGATAACCTCTCTGAAGTAACCATCTATCTATTATTTCCATATATATCTGATAACCTCTCTGAAGTAACCATCTATCCATTATTTCCATATATATCTCAGAGAGATTATCAGATATATATATGGAAATAATGGATAGATGGTTGCTACAGAGAGGTTATCAGATACATATGGAAATAATAGATAGATGGTTACTACAGAGAGGTTATCAGATACATATGGAAATAATAAATAGATGGTTACTTCAGAGAGGTTATCAAATATATATGGAAATAATAGATAGATGTTACTTCAGAGAGGTTATCAGATATATATGGAAATAATGGATAGATGGTTGGTACAGAGAGGTTATCAGATACATATGGAAATAATATATAGATGGTTACTACAGAGAGGTTATCAGATACATATGGAAATAATAAATAGATGGTTGCTACAGAGAGGTTATCGGTTACTTCAGAGAAGTTATCAGATATATATGGAAATAATAGATAGATGGTTACTTTTCTATCTATATTATTTCCACATGTATCTGATAACCTCTCTGAAGTAACCATCTATCCATTATTTCCATATGTATTGGATAACCTATCTGTAGCAACCATCTATCCATTATTTCCATATATATCTGATAAACTCTCTGTAGCAACCATCTATTTATTATTTCCATATATATTTGATAACTTTTCTGAAGTAACCATCTATCTATTAGTTCTATATATGTCTGATAATCTCTATG
>NW_013665951.1:30988-37679 GCF_000517525.1 Limulus polyphemus | reverse complement strand
TCAAAGATACGAGATATTGTTCATTTTTGTTAGCGTTCAAAGAGTGATTAAAGATACGAGATATTGTTCATTTTTGTTAGCGTTCAAAGAGTGATCAAAGATACGAGATATTGTTTATTTTTGTTAGCGTTCAAAGAGTGATCAAAGATACGAGATATTGTTTATTTTTGAGAGAGGTCTCTAGATGATCCAGAAGTTAAAAATAATAACACAATTTTTGAAAAGCACACTTGTAATACACAGAAAATTATTTGTGGTTTGATGAGGAGTTTGATCACATTTGTTGTTGTTTTGACGAATAACTGGGAGAGAAGAATGTGGTTATTTTGTTGTTTTGACGAATAACCGGGAGAAGAATGTGATTATTATTGTTGTCCTGACGAAAAACTGGGAGAAGAATATGATTATTGTTGCTGTCCTGACGAAAAACTGGGAAAAGAATATTATTATTGTTGTTGTTTTGATGAATAATTGGGAGAAGAATATGATTATTATTGTTGTTTTGACGAAAAACTTGGAGTAGAGTGTGATTATTGTTGCTGTTCTGACGAAAAACTGGGAGAAAAATATGATTATTGTTGCTGTCCTGACGAATAACTGAGAGAAGAATGTGATTATTATTGTTGTTTTGACGAAAAACTGGGAGAAGAATATGATTATTGTTGTTGTTTTGATGAATAACCGGGAGAAGAATATGATTATTGTTGTTGTTTTGACGAATAACTGGGAGAAGAATGTGATTATTGTTGTTGTTTTGACGAATAACTGGGAGAAGAATGTGATTATTGTTGTTGTTTTGACAAATAACTGGGATAAGATTGTGATTATTGTTGTTGTTTTGACGAATAACTGGGAGAAGAATGTAATTAGTGCCACTGGATCGTTTTGAATAATGTCCCGGAAAATCAAACTCTTTGACTTAAAAGATCAAGTTAAATGTGATTAACTGAGCAACTAAAATTTAAATGAATAACATTTCCACTTCACTTGGTTCTTCAAGGGGCTTCAATTTACATCCAGTTTACAATAGAAAAGCGGAAGAAAATGAATTTAAACTTATTAACGCCATCTATCTCTTATTTTTTGTTATTTTAATTAATCTAATTAAATATATCTTTGAGTTTTCCAAAGCACGGTCACTTTATGTACTACTGTAACAACTAGGGAAGCTAAAATAAATAGATATTGAAGTTAAATACCGATATTTGAGTTTTTAAATTAATAACTAATTTATTACTCGTACTGAAATACAACAGTGTAATTGCTAATTATGGTTGAAATCCACTTTTAAACTGTAATTTTTCTAATTATAGAAAAACAACAACAACAACAACAACATAGCAATCGTAGAATGGAAAAATTCAATTCGTTATAGAGCCCCATGCCACTTTTCTCTAGCATTTAGCTTTAGCTCTAATTATACCACTTTTTATTCAGCCTAATGCGTAATGGATAGAAAAAAAAACACATTCTATTAAAAATTTAACAAGGAAATTTCTAAACAAGAATTTTGCCAACCGATAGTTGCCCTAAATTTGTATTTTCGATCTTTTGGTTGACCCTCATCTAGTACGCGTTTTGAAACAAAATCGACTTATGAAACAAATGAATAGATTATAATTTCCGAATTAAAATAAATATAGTCTTGAAATAATAATGTTTAATGCTTAGGCTGGTTTCTTCAAACGAAGGGCCGTCTGCCTAACTCATTGGCACAGCGACGGGTGGGTCTGAGAGGACCACTACTCTTCCACTCAGCACCCAGATCTATTCAGTGAGAGCTTCCATGATGGCTCCCGCGTTACGTCATACACAATGCTTTTCTTTGGCAAATTCTAATTCGTTTCTAAGGGATTGTACACTCCTAGCTATCTAAACCAAGGCCCATCCAAAGTTTCGCACCTTGCTACGCCACTGTTCTAACTCCCACCACTCATGAGCAGCTTGCAAATATATGAATGGTAACGATAGAACACACTAATCGCCATCTTTCATCCGCGTCTGCGAACATGTGGGAATGTGTTTTAAAATGTGCAGTGTCTTTTCAAATCCCTTTATTTATGCAATCTTCAGTCAGAGAGAGAGAGAGAGAACACTATACATCAAAACTCTTTCTCAGAATTCACGATTCTATGTAGTGGCAAACAGACTTTGAAGGAAAACTTATTAAGTTTAGAATTATCAACGGTATCCCATCGGCTTTAAAAACACATTGGTTACACTTCTTATATGACAAAATGCTCATAGATCTATGACTTTTTAGCCGCGGCATAGCGGCTCACAGAATGGCTCTGTTTTGTTTTCTTCAAGTACAAACGTTTAGCTCATACCTACGTCATCTCTTGACTAATCTGAGATCTAATTACAGTTTGGACTCAGGAGGTCAAACCCTTTCGATTGATATATTTGACCACGCCCAGGGTCTCATAGATAAATGTACTGTAATCTTGCCTAAAAGAATTTCAAGTGCCGCAGTTACTGAGGATTCCCTCTTGTTTTCGTTATAGGCTTTCAAATAACGTGTGAGTCGCGCAAACAATGTCGAGACAAATATCATTAATATTGCTATTAATTATACTAATTACATAAAAAATAGTGATTTCACTCAAGCATTTTATTCAGTTTTTTACATTGAGTGTTGTAATAGAAAAAAACAACAACAACAGTAAACATAAATCAATGTGATAAAATATGTGGGCTCAACTTTTAGTGAACACTATAAAAGAATTCTTTAATTTGATAGTTAGTAAAAATGACGGTTCTCTTTTAAACTTGTCATAATTTTCTTTCCCCTAGTGGGACAGCGGTAAGTTTACGTACTTACAACTTACAACTCTGTTCATTTTTAGGGGAGAGATTAGGCTTGACGTATTAAAAAAAAAATGGAGCAAGTTGAGTAGGCTTTTGTTTGTTGCGCAAACTTGCTCAATCTGTGCAGTGCTCATTGCAGAGATCGAACTCAAAATTTTAACTTTATAAACCCTCAAGATTACCGCTTAGCCTCGGGGGGAGCAGTTGTGCAGATTCAAAATGATAATTTAGCACATGCGGAAAACATAGTAGAATAAACTCTTCATAAAGTTACGTCTGTCAGTTACAGCTCTCTGCTATGTAGTAGAATAAACTCTTCATAAAGTTACGTCTGTCAGTTACAGCTCTCTGCTATGTAGTAGAATAAACTCTTCATAAAGTTACGTCTGTCAGTTACAGCTCTCTGCTATGTAGTAGAATAAACTCTTCATAAAGTTACGTCTGTCAGTTACAGCTCTCTGCTATGTAGTAGAATAAACTCTCCATAAAGTTACGTCTGTCAGTTACAGCTCTCTGCTATGTAGTAGAATAAACTCTTCATAAAGTTACGTCTGTCAGTTACAGCTCTCTGCTATGCTAGACTAGACCGAGCGAAGTTACACGAAAAGTATAAGGCGATCAGCAGAATAGCTATTAATCAGAGAAGCTGTGGTTGTAGTTTTTGTTATACGTAACTACAGCTTTAACGACAAGAACATTGGAAGCGGAGGATACGAGGGAATTTGGAGAAACTAATCAATTGCAGATATTCAAAAAGAGGCAGTCGTGTCACTCAAGAAAGATAACGTTAGCATGGGATAACATGAAAAACGTAGACCTTATACACGACAGACTAACTGTATTATGATCAATAACTTTTTATAATCACAATCATTGCATATTGTTAGAGAATTTGTCTTAAGTGATTGGACCAGAATTATTCTCTTAAAAAAACGCGGAGTTTCCTTTCAGTGTTTATTATTCTCTAACTGACTTAATGGTCTATTTCACTGTTTACATTCACTTAATATTCACCGATTACGTAATCTTAGAACGCAAATTTTATGAATTCTGGGATAAATTTCAAATGTTGCAACATATTTGATGCAACACTCCCAGAATCCTCTTTTTCGCGGCTACCATTTTGCTTCTTTATAATTCAATGAATTTTCTGTCGGATAAAAATACCGACATCAAGTGTAAACGCTGTTTGCAAGTTTGTTTGTTGGTTTGAAGTTAAGCACAAAGCTACACAATGGACTATCTGTGCTCTGCCCACCACGGGTATCGAAATCCGGTTTCTAGCGTTGTAGGTACGCAGACATACGATCTCTTTCTCCAGAGCCCGGCATGGCCAGGTGGTTAGGGCGCTCGACTCGCAATCTGCGGGTCGCGGGTTCGAATCCCCGTCACACCAAACATGCTCGCCCTTTCAGCCGTGGGGGCGTTATAATGTGACTGTCAATCCCACTATTCGTTGGTAAAAGAGTAGCCCAAGAGTTGGCGGTGGGTGGTGATGACTAGCTGCCTTCCCTCTAGTCTTACACTGCTAAATTAGGGACGGCTAGCGCAAATAGCCCTCGTGTAGCTTTGCGCGAAATTTATAACCAAACAAACAAACAAACTTTCTCCAGAATATATACATTCTTATTACTCGGTATTTCGTCTTCTGGCTTCTTCAGAAAATATTTATTCCTCAGATATATTACCGAAAATTAGTGTCAAACCAAGAACTAAATTAATGTTACTGTGTATTTTATTTTATCTTAATTTTCGATATAGAACAAAACAAAAAAAACAAAAAACTCCGGAATAAATCCACAAAACAAAATATTGAATATATTTGTTGTACTGTAAAAATTGTATCTAGTAGAAAAAAAAATAGTTAGCGTTTAAAACATTAAGAATATAAGATTCACCGAGTCAAGGCCATCGTGAGGAGTGGGGAGGCCAGGGAAATTTCCCCTGGGCCCTGGAGAAAGCAGGGGGGGGAAATTAATTGAAAAAAGGGGCCCACATTCTTATCTTTCTTCTGGGGCCCATGAAAGCTATCAGTTGTCTTGCACTGAGTAAAGATTATTAATAACGAATCATTTGATGCGAGGGGTTTTCTGAATAGTTTTAATTTTTTGAAGTTGATATAAAATTGACCTCTATTATTTCATTTTTTTCGACGCTGACCATTATTCTCAGATTGATTAAATATAAAGTAATTTGAAAAGTGCAATTGTCTGCAGGATAACCAACTGATGGAGTAGAATTACTTAGACTTGTGATCAGAACAGTTTGTAAGAAATATGCAAAACATATTTTCCCGATAAAAAGTCTTAGTTTCGCAGCTTTCAACTCTATTACTAACATATTTGTTTTGACATCTTTTCACGTTTTGCTATAGTACAGCGTTTCTTAAACCATTTATTGAGACACAAATCGAACGAATTTCTGGAAACACGTGTATAGTTTCGTATTATATTTTACGTTATGACGTTTAGATAACGTACTGTAAGTATTGTTTAACGTGGTCCTGAATGGTTTTAATGAACGAAATACACAGGAAATAATATTACGTTCTGGTCACTTGTTTTTGCCTCTTGCCACATGAAGTATAGTAAAAACACCTGCGTCTTCTCAGTAAAAATTCCCTCCCTATGCATTTGCCATTAATTTCTTCTGCTCAACGTAAAATCTCATACAACACTGTATTACGAATAAGTGTGCTTAGCGAAAAATTAATGATTATTTTTGCAAACTGGGTGTTGAAAGGACTGTATTATTTTGGTTATTATCTCTCACGTCTGTTTTGTTTATGGTGTAGTTTCCATTTCGATCAGTTGTTGGCCTCATATTCGATAAAGCACTCAAACCTGTTCACAGTTTGCTGGTGCAAACGAAAATAATCAATTCATCGGTTTACGAGAACGTGAAAATGTTCGAAGTAAAATATTAAGTTGATGTCTAAGTGAGTTTGGGATTTTAGTAAAAAACTCTAATTTTGTTTGTTTATAATTAAGCAGAAAGCTACCCAACGGGCCACTTGTGCAGTGCCCACAATGGGTATCGCAACCCGGTTTTTAGCGTTATAAGCCTTCAGACTTACCGCTGAGCCACTGAGGGGCAAAAATTCATTACTTGTTTTTGTTTTTTTTTTAGCAAAAAGCCACATCGAGCTTTCTATTGTGTCCACTAGAAGAAATAGAACCCCGAATTTTAACGTTGTAAATCCATAAACATACCACTGACCAACCCCGGACGAAAGTCTATTAAATAAATATTTAATAGCCGATCTCCTTTAGAAACCTTAAGCAAGATAAACACTAAAAACACAGTTAATTTCCAAACGTTAAAAGAAGGCCTTATGGATTATTGGATTTGAAGTTAAGCATAAAGCTACACAATGGGCTATCTGTGGTCTGCCCACCACAGGTATCTAACCCGGTTTATAGCGTTGTAAGTCCGCAGACATACCACTGGGGGGGCCCTCATGAATTATCTAAAATGCAAGCTATATCATATATACATGCGTTTTACATATTTCAAACTCAGCTTAATATTTGCATGTGGTCCCCAGTATGCTGCTGGACTCTGAATAGCAACAAGTATGAACAATTTCGCGTATGCGTACATAAGCATACCCCGATACCCAGCAAAACCAACAACAAGATACTAAGATTTTACACTTCGAATTAAAGCGAATCAAAATCCATATTGCATTTATACACGTTAAAATTCTGCCATATATGAATGTTATGAAACCGATTAATAACATCATTAATTATGTTTATAAGAACTGTTGTTGCAAATGGGCCAAACATTTTCTCCATTAACATATTGAACGAATATCTTTGATTTAACATAACCTTTGCTAAAAATCTTAAGGACTGGTGGGGGAAGATGTCAAGAA
>NW_013665951.1:19931-30285 GCF_000517525.1 Limulus polyphemus | reverse complement strand
CAGATTTGTTTTTAAATGTATGATATATAGTTTTGAATAAAGTTGTTTAAACATTTGTTTAACAACAAGTAAAGGCTTGGAATCGTTTATTTCTTCATTGGGGGTGTGTCTGTGAGCCAGACTAGTTTCGGAGAATTCCACTCCTCATCAGTGACCCTGGTTTCTTTTTTGTGAGAGTAAAACACTTAAATACACCATTTCGATATATAGTTTTGTTCGTATCAGAAAGCGAAGACATTTAAAAATACTTTACATATCAATATGTAGTGTTTATTTGGAAACCCAGATTTTAATTAATATAATATTCATTAGCCAAATATCAACAAGCGAAATCATAAAATGGCCTGTTGTTAAAATCACCAGCAGCAAATCTCTGCAAAAAATTCAGATTTAGAGATAGTTATTAAGTTTACCCATTTTATATTCAAAGAAAACCAAGGGGAAAACTGTGATACTTAAGATGCGATAGACGAAACAGTGTTACTTACCCGTTGTTAGGTTGAAGCAAAATATATTGAATTTTGTGAGCTATTTTTAAAGTTTTTCCAGGATTATGGGAACTTGTTTTGCAAATTATTTGTGGTCTACAATTTTGGAATTTTCCTTTTTTGCATTTAATAATTATTTTGGTAACTAAGAAACTAAATCTTTTACAGAACTGTTAAGGTAATACTTTATGTTTCACCAAATAATTTCAAACATAAACAAATGGTTATTTATTTTTTTTACATGCATTTCAACTGTTACTATTAATTAACTTTCATTTGAAATCATTATTAACTTAGGTTTTTGTTTCAGGAACGTGACATAGAGCTAGCTAAGGAAGCTCAACGTCAAGACGAAAATGACCGACTTCGAAGAGAGTTTGCCAAACATGCTAATGCCTTCCACCAGTGGTTGACAGAAACAAGGCAAGAATAACTTTGTGGTTGTCAATGATGTTAGATTATTTTATCCATTTTATTAATCAAAAAGAGATGTTGCACTTTTTTCTTCCAAGAAGAATAAAAGTTAAGTGCTGAAGATCTTTCTTGTTTTAAAAGTGAATGGCTAAACATTAAATAAAGTTAATGTTTTAAGGAAAGTCTTACAGTCGTGTTTAATACACAGAAGCTAAGTGACCAGAATGAAGGAATTTTGATTTTACTTTACATATTTTGAATGCATTTCTTTTAATTCTTTTAAGTTTAAATAAAATAAATGAAATGTAAACCCTTTTTATCCGTTAACAACGGAAATATTCTGTGCGTGGGTTAAGGCTTAGTCATTCGGAAGAGAACTGTGTTATTGATAAAGAAAAAAATACACATCTATATAAATCCATGTTATTGATAACGTGTCGTCATGTATTATAAATCATACGCCTGAGTATAAAACTATGATGAAGGTAGAGAATATTTTTTGGTAATTGGTTTATTTAATTTTCTTCCATAAAATTTTTATAGTAATTACACTTATGTGTTATTTGTCGGTCTAATTTTTACTTGTTGGTTTTTGTTTCAGTTGAAACACAGTACAATATCTTTCTTTGAGCAGTTTTTTCTTTTTTTCCGTTAAGAGTAACTTAGTGGTGAGGAATATATTTGGTATTTGTTTATCATTATGTATAGTATCATAATACAAACTAATAGATGTATTTATTTGTAGTTTTATGTTTTATTCTGATTGTTCAATTTTTCACTCTCATCTTTTGAAAGATATCTAAATCTCGACTAAAACTGGTAAAATGCAAGAAATTTAATAATCGTAGACTAATGTATTCTATGATTTTACATGGCTTTCACATATTACGTACATAATATTTTCTTCCTAATTTACTGGCTGGCCTTCATATTTATAAACGTTTCTAATATGCAACTTTATTAAAATCGTAAATTGATTTACACATGCAAGTTTATAAAGTTGTATTGTGAAATGTATTGTTCCTATTCGCGAACCTGTAGGCCTATGGCCCTTATTTACACGGCTGCTATAATGCAAATTTAATGCTTGAACTACTATTTTGCACTTTTTCAGTTTCATTGCTGCTATGATAAAAAATTTAATTTCTTTAACGAAGTTACAAATGGTAATTAGTAGGCATACTTATTTACCTGCTCTAATGTAAATCAATGACACATTTGGGGTCTGCTTTCAGGGAATCCCCAAAAAAAATGTTTTTTGTAAAATACCTGGGTTTCCCAAGGGGTTGAGTGAAAAGTTTTACCTTTGTGTAAACCTTGGGGCTAAAAGAATTTGTTTGGTACCCACATACAAGTTGGTGCGACCAGCGGTTAAGGAGGAGTTACGTGACACACAGAAGCTGAATCTTGTTATATAGAAGGAGTTACGTGACACACAGAAGCTGAATCTTGTTATATAGAAGGAGTTACGTGACACACAGAAGCTGAATCTTGTTATATAGAAGGAGTTACGACACACACAGAAGCTGAATATTGTTATATAGAAGGAGTTACTGCTGTGCAACTGGGGGGGCTAAAAGATTATTTTATAACAGTTTTGAATCATTCTCTCTCTCTCTTCTTTTTTTTTGTTTGAAGTTAAGCACAAAGCTACACAATGGGCTATCGGTGCTCTGCCCACCACGGGTATCGAAACCCGGATGCTAGCATTGTAAGTCTGCAGACATACCGGTGTTCCACTGGGGGACTAAATATCAATAACACCTACAAGTAAACAAAGGCAAAAAACACTTATCATAAATAGTGCATAAGCATCGTATAAAAAAATAATTATGAGTGTTTTAGTATTTAGTATGAGCAGTTTCCATCCTTGACCATCTTATACACATCACACAGACAGCTCACCGGGCCTGGATTTGTTGTTCCAAGTTGTGTTGCATCCTCATTCCTAGCTGATCCAGTTGGTCCCACTGCTGTGCCAAGCCAACAGTACTGTGTTCAGTGTACCGGTTATCCAGGATCAGATGCTCTTCTAGTGTTGCACCCAGATCTTCCAGTTTCTTAAGGTCAGCTCTCTTAGCCCTTACTTCCACTGACTTATCCTGGTCAAAGAACAATTAGCACGGTTCATGTTATCAGTTAGTGAAACTACCTTATGCACATCATGTACATGTGGTATTAAAATCACCATTAAGTTACACAACTGGAAGTTTTCCGAGATATACAACACAGTTTATTCAATCTGAGTTAATATAAACTAATAGAAACATTTTTCTCTTAGTGTCACATCGTATAGTAGTTGAGATTATACTCTGGTACAAAATTAAGCAACGTAATATTTTGCAGACCATTTACATAAATTATTTAATATAGTTTGCATAATTGTTTTACTTACTCTTATAGCTTCGAGTTGAGCTTCCAAGTTACCTGTAACCTCCATCATTGAGGATCTAAAAATAATGAGAATATTTTAAAACCATGTGAATGTAGACTTGAAAGAAAATCTAATTTATTGAGTTCCATATTCTCATGAAACTTAAATCTTTTGATATGAAAGAAAAAAGTTATTTTCTTGTAATCTTTTGCAATGAAAGGTTAATATCTATATAACAGGATTCAGCTTCTGTGTGTGTCATATAATTCCTTCTATACAACAAGATTCAGCCTCTGTACGTCACATAACCCCTTCGTATAACAAGATCCAGCTTCTGTGTGTCACATAACTCGTTCTGTATAACAAGATTCAGCTTCTGTGTGTGTCGGTATGTCTGCGGACTTACAACGCTAGAATCCGGGTTTCGATACCCGTGGTGGGCAGAGCACAGATAGCCCATTGTATAGCTTTGTGCTTAACTTAAAACACAAACAAAAAACATCTAACATCCAAACTATCTTCCTGGAAACGCTTAACTATTCACGAGTTTTCTCTTGAAAGTAAATGCAAATGATATAATATATATATGTTTTATGACAATGTTTATTTGATTTATTTTATCTTGTATTCGGTATATTTTTAGTATTAAGACTACAGAAACGACTTTTAGGTATGTTTTTTTTTCCCCACAGTTTTGCCAGTTTTCGTAGTTAAGATTTTGACCGGAAATTATCATTCACTTTGTAAGCAAGCATGATAAAAACATATTTAACTTATTGTCTTACCATGTTGTTGTATCTATCCGAAAGTTGTTCCTAATTAACTTGGGTATTTATATATACCATTATGTAAGCTTACTGTCTTATAATCATACATGAGATAAAATATTTTGTATTATGTATTACGAGTTTTTCATTATTCACAACAAATAGTATAAATGGGTCCAAATTTTAAGAAAAAAAAGAATAAGGCAATGGGTTAATTACAATGGGTAAAGTGGGACTTAACAGTATGCAGAATAGCACTTGATGTTAAGCGCAAAATGACACGACGGACTAGATGTGATCTGCCCACTGCAGGTGTAGAAACCTAATTTGTAGCGTTATAAGCTCACCGACTTATCCCTGAGCCACATTGGATGAGCCTTGAAGGTAGATCTAAGAAAACACCGAACTACATCCAGTAAAGTTGGGCTTTACAACAAACAGAACTATTATCAACAACGCTAGGTTTAACAAAGGTAGAACTACACTCGGTAAAGTTAGGACTAAATTAATATGGACGCGCACTCTATCGGTGATATCAGACAAAAAATATATACTATAGAACCGTCTTTGTCAGATAGCAAGATACCATATTTGGACGCACTCTTTTTGAAAAACAACAAAAACGATGGTAATATATGTTTCCTACCCCCCTTAGTTAATGTACAAATTTTTCGAAATTTTTGTTTTCTTTGTGTTCAGTTTTGACGTTGAAAATCACTCAAGTAAACAACCTACCTTTTCTTTACTTTAGCTGAGCGCGAGACCAGCTTTACTCTCATTGGCCATTAAACGTGTTCTCTTGCAGGCAGAATAGCTGTGATTTCTCTTGTGATATTATAAAATAGGCAGTTAACTTTCAGTCGGCAAATCGTGCAATAGCCCGTGAAGAGAGGGAAAGCAGACCAAATTTACGTGGATAGATGCGTACCATGAGCAGTCTGGCTTTGTTTATATTACTATATTTAAAGGTCAGGCTCTCTCCTGTTAAGAAGCATTGTTGTTATTTTAGACTTGGAGATTTTGTAAATTTTTAAAGAGAGTTTTGTTTCAGACTTAAATTAGCTTTGTTTTTTAACTTTTAATTTTCTTCCTCTTTTCTTATTTACACGGGGGGGATCACACTGAACTGGTGGGAGAGAAGCAATGGGAGCTTCGTTTAGCACTCTCACTCTCTTACCAGTTCCACACATCCATTAAAGAGACTTGTTTGTAAAGTGTTTGTCGTGGAACTTATTCTTAATAAAGGTTATGTTGTGCATTTTGTGTGTGGACTCTTTTTTCAGTTGGACTTCCTATTTAATGGACCCTACCCACTTACTCTAAGGGAAATCAACGTAACGAAAAATACTTTCTTGTACTCGCAAAAAAGAGAGAAACAAATAGCTATACAATTTAGTAAAATAAACTAAGCCTAATTCTGTTATTTCAAATGAAATTCAAGATTAAAGCTTTCCAATGTATTAAATTTATACTTTAAAAGGCACGACGTACAAACTCTTAAAGACTGTTACAATTTGGAAACATTAGAGGCAACGTCCACACGTTTACTTGTAACCAACGATGGAAAAAAGTGAGCGTTATTTTTATTATTATCTTTAAGTAATTCAATAAAAATAGTAAAATCAACCATTATTCGAGATAATTGAATCGATTTTTATGACCTTGAAACTTTCAAATAATCATTGTAACGTTTATTAAAACAGTATAGTGTTTTAGTCACCATTTTTGTACTAATTCGAAGCAAACGTGTCGAATTCGTTCAGTTCCCCACTTTAGTGGACGAGTTTTTTTATTCTCGTCTATTCGGTAAATTTTATGCTGTTTTGCACACATTCAATTAATGCTTCATAATTGCATTAATTTAATTACCTAATTGCAAACTCGTAAGAAACCGTTCGTTTCAAGAAGCTCGTAATTATAACCATAAGTCAAATAGATAGACAAAAAAAAAGAAATAGAGAACTGACAAGCGAATTGATTCTGATAAGAATTTAAACACTCCCTTTTTGTTATACTACTTTAGTGTTTTACGCGTGAAATGATTTTCAACTATGTAAAGATAATAAAATCTGTATATTCAGCGAATTATTAATGGAGCTCTACGTGCAAACGTTATGTATAGTCTTTTGTAGACATGAAGCGAATATGACGGAAATGTACCAAACACAATTAATTTTCTGATTATAGTCACAGCCTCCATTTAAATTAGAAATGACGTTCTTCAAAAGATAAAAAACTACTATAAATAAAAAGCCAGCTTAGACTAACACAAATAGTATCTTTATTTCGCTTTCAGAAGGGCATACTTTTATAGCAACGTTAACGTGTAAACCATATTTGTAGTTTCCTGATTGGAACTACATGAATGTTTCTACTTATAGAAAACTTTGAATCCAGAGTAAAAACATTTCAAGTTTGACATCTAACAGATCAGCTTGAATGTAATTTGTTATTCCAAACTAACGCATATTCTTATGCCCAACTAAAAGACTTTAAAAAAAATAAAATAGAACGTTAAAATCTCAGGCAGATAACTGCTTGTTTGAATTATGTGTCGATCAGTACCAGCTGTTACAGAACACGCTGAGCTGGGATGAAGTTTTGTCTTGGTAATTAGATATGAAATGTTCTAATAACTGATAGAAAATTGTGAAATAACAGTCTGCTTAAGAAGTGAAATTGATACAGGAATGTCAGAAAACCTCAGTAAGATTACGGAAGTTGTCCACAATATAACTATAGAAAGCCTGTCTTTCTAATTAACCTCCTACATTTTTAGCTTTACAGAACCCATCCAGTCGAGTTAATCTGTTCTAACATTTTTTCGTACAAAACCTGTCCGTGTTGGTTAACATGTTAATTTATCTATATGTCTTCCAGTAGATGGGTTCTGCTACAAAAAGCTATATAGAACCTTTTCATGTAGGGTGATTAACCTGCTACAACAATGCTCTCTCTCTCTCTATATATATATATATATATAGCTTATCCATGCAGGATGATTACCTTAGTACAACAAAACTACATAGAACCTATCCAGGCTGGTCAACCTGCTACAACAATGCTCTCTCTCTCTCTCTATATATATATATATAGCTTATCCATGCAGAGTAATTACCTTAGTACAACCAACAAAACTACATAGAACCTATCCAGGCTGGTCAACCTGCTACAACAATGCTCTCTCTCTCTCTATATATATATATAGCTTATCCATGCAGAGTAATTACCTTAGTACAACAAAACTACATAGAACCTATCCAGGCTGGTCAACCTGCTACAATTTATATGACAAGAAACTATCCAGGCGGGTCAACTAGCTACAATTTATATGAATAGAAACTATCCAAGCTTGTTAACTTGCTACAATTTATATGACTAGAAACTATCCAAGCTTTTAACTTGCTACAATTTATATGACTAGAAACTATCCAGGCGGGTCAACTTGCTACAATTTATATGAATAGAAACTATCCAAGTTTGTTAACTTGCTACAATTTATATGACTAGAAACTATCCAGGCTTGTTAACTTGCTACAATTTATATAAACATAACTTGTTCAGGCTGCCTTACCTACTACAACCTAGCTGTAGAAAATCTGCCCATACTGGTCAACTTGCTACAATTCATATATGACTAGAAACTATCCAGGCTTGTTAACTTGCTACAATTTACATGAATAGAAACTATCCAGGCTTGTTAACTTGCTACAATTTATATGACTAGAAACTATCAACAATAAGCTAGAAAGATCTCAATATCTAGAAGTTCATCAAATGAAACAAACTACAAAAACAAATCTTTAACTTTTACTAATTTAAAACATTTCTGTGTATCTGATTTGTGCAGTTTAAATAGACTGGATATTTCCTATGCAGCTAAGTTGTAGTAGGTAAGGCAGCTTGAACAAGTTACGTTTATATACATTATAGCAAGTTAACAAGCTTGGATAGTTTCTATTCATGTAAATTGTAGCAAGTTAACAAGCCTGGATAGTTTCTATTCATGTAAATTGTAGCAAGTTAACAAGCCTGGATAGTTTCTAGTCATATAAATTGTAGCAGGTTGACCAGTCTGGATAGTTTCTATTCATATAAATTGTAACAAGTTAACAAGCCTGGTTCTGGCTATTTGATTATGTAACGAGAAGAATACGAAGACAACTAATGATGTTTTGTTCTTTCATATAGGACGTTGCTAGGAAACGCCGAGGCCGATTGACGACGCCGATTCTGCACCCAAGTGTCCTGTAATGTGCAAGCGATGTTGCAGACAGTGCTAAGTTTTTATAGTTCTAAAGTACATTTACGCCACATCACGTAACACTGTTTAAACTAGTGCGAAGATTGTTGATCTTATAGTGAACTACGCAGATTGTGGATCTGAGAAACTACAAAGGTGTCACGTGTAGAAGCATTAACAAACTCTTGCACTGAATGGATATTTGGACTGGTCATTTATCTTTATCGGCATTTCTTCCAGACACTTAAAATCCTTATCAGTTAAAATATTAGTTTCATTTTGACAAAAAAAAAAAAGCATCTTCTAGGCACGATTACTTTGCAAGCCATTAACTCGGTTTTTAACCACTAGCCACTGGATTAATACAATTCTTATCACTGGTATCGGCTTCTAAGGTATAAAATGCTGAAGATCTGCAGTTAAGATGATAACTAAACTTAATATTTTCAAGTCGTTTTTATAGCGATCACAATTGCCCTTACGCTTGGAAAATGAGCATCTGGAGGGGTGGTTCTGAATCTCAAGACATTGCTGATTATTCTACAGAGCTTCTTCACGTTCCCAGGACTGAGGTCACTATGTCCACTACCTCCCGTCCCAGCGGATCAAGACGAAGTAGCCCTAGAGGTAGTCTACGCTATCGTTCTCCGTCCCCAGCCAATTCATCCAATCACATCGGTGGTTCTCCTTATCAGGAGACTACATTAGTGGAAGAGCTTATGGCATCCACAATCACTGATAACGTTGTTAGGCCTAACTCCCCACAAACAGATCTGGTGAGAAGAGTAACAGTGAAACTTTCCCGTCATCCTGATGATGAAATCGGTCTAGGGCTTTCTGGAGGTAAAGAAAATGATGAGAGAATCTTTGTGTCTAGTGTGATGCAAAATGGTGCGGCAGATAGAGCTGGGTTGTCTGTTGGAGATCAGATTATTGCACTCAACAATATATCAATCAACAATTTCACCCTTCAGGAGGTGCTACACGTACGTAACAATTATGATAATATTTGTAGGAATAAAAATTTCATCAATATAGTTAATTCAGTTTTATGGTAAACTTGGATAACGAGACAAATTTAGTTAAAACCGCATAGGCGACGAAAATATCAAAATTAAATAATAGGTTAAACAATCACCAAGTATTTATATATTTTTATTTAAAGAAAGAGGGCGTTTCGAGCTAGCGCTCTTAGTCAGATCGTACAGTTTACAGTTTACAAGGAAACGTACGAGTATTCTCATGCATCAGTGTGAAATATAAAAAACAGAAGCAGTAGGGAATGCGACAAAAGTAACTTTAACAAGTTAGGTTTATATCTGTACGTATGCTGTTGCGGTCAGTAAACGAGATTCAAATATGTTCGATGTTATGTCTAAGTAAAGAACACGAATTCTTTGGAAATAATAATGTAACCGCTTTTGTAATCGATTTTTTTGTGATGAAATATTGATCGTTTGTTGTAGAACTTCAAATGAGAAGTGATTAATTAGAAATAATATCAGAAAGCTTCTGAAGTAGTGAAATTTGAGATTCTTTAGGTTATTAAGGACATAAAGGGTTTGTTAATATGTCAGTCGACTTGTAAAGTACAGAATTCGTTTATTGCTTTTTTGTTTGTTTTCTTATTGATGTGGTAAGTGTTAAGTGTTTGATAAACTGTGAAAGGAAAAATGTGAGATGTGGAGTAAGAGGTTCGAATCTTGTCCGTTTTTAATTTTCACTTTTTTCAGACCAAAATCTAATTTATGTACATCTATTATAATAATACTCAATTTATGTCTGTCCTGAAAATGCATGCGCACTTCTTTTCAACGGATCTAAACAATAGGCGGATGTAAGTATACTTTAATAAACATTTTGTACAACAACACATTAAAAAGCTTATCAAAGTTTAAAAAAAGGTCTAACGTTAGGTCGTAGAATAACATTTTAAGTTTATCTGATGATAGTATTAAGTATGATAAAGTTTAGTTCTAACTAAAGGAAAGTAAAAACGTTAACAAATTACAGTGTTAATTTATCTCTTTATTGAACACAGGCCGTACTTAATAAAGGCTTAACTAAT
>NW_013665951.1:5797-19086 GCF_000517525.1 Limulus polyphemus | reverse complement strand
AATATCAAAATTAAATAATAGGTTAAACAATCACCAAGTATTTATATATTTTTATTTAAACGGATCTAAACAATAGGCGGATGTAAATATACTTTAATAGACATCTTGTACAACAACACATTAAAAAGCTTATCAAAGTTTAAAAAAAAAGGTGTAACGTTAGGTCGTAGAATAACATTATAAGTTTATCTGATGATAGTATTAAGTATGGTAAAGTTTAGCTCTAACTAAAGGAAAGTAAAAACGTTAACAAATTACAGTGTTAATTTATCTTTTTATTAAACATAGGCCGTACTTAATAAAGGCTTAACTAATATTAAGCCTAAGACAAGTGAAATTGGAGATTTTGGTGTCTGAGATTAGAATTATTTCATATTATTTTGTAAATTCTGTATTGAAAGAGTTACTGTTGCAATAAAGATACTAATTTGGCCGCAGATGTTTTGTGGGTCTCTGCTAGTTAGAATTAATAGGACTTGTATTTGTTCTTCTCTACTGTTTTAAAAGTAACAAGAGTCTGTGTTCTGCCTACATGTAGATCCTCTATTCGACAAGCAGAAAAGTGCAGCTCACAGTGATTCCTTCACGAGGTCCAGGGAATATCCACAGTGTTGATCCTCATCACTACCTGTGGGTGGACAGCGAAGGAAGACCAGTTTCCCCACCGCTGGACTTTCTTTATGATTCTTCATATCGCTGTGGTCTTGGAGACGGGGTCAGAACGGTGAGTATCGGTGCACTTTAGAGTGTCCTAAACTAGATGACTACTTTACTAATATTACCGATTTGTTTTAAGAAGGCACAATCATTATGGAGGTTTTTTAAAAAATAATTTTAACCTTGACTATCTTTCGGCAACTGATTAAACACCATGGGAATTTGATTTGAATTTCGCGCAAAGCCGTCCCTAATTTAACAGTGAAAGACTAGAGGGAAAGCAGCCATCTCTCGGACTACTCTTTTGCCAACGAATAGTGGGACTGACCGTCACATTATAATGCCCCCACGGCTGAAAGGGCGAGCATGTTTTGTGGGACGAGGGATTCGAATCCGCAATCCTCAGATTGCGAGTGAATCACCCTAATCATTTGGCCATGCAAAGTTATGATTTATTATTTTTTGTTTGCTAGAAAAACTGATACTTGCTGATGCGAGTATAGAGGTTAAATGAAGTTTACGTTAGAAAGCATCATTGAGATATGTGACAAGTAATATATACATTTTTGAAATGTAAAATGATGTAGGGATGACAGTGCCAAAAATAATGCAAACAATAATATAGGCATGATACAGCTATACATAGATCATCCCTACATGACTTTCAATATTAAAATTTAATCTTAAACTGTAAAATGCACGAGTACAAAATGGCCAAGAGGGCGGTCAATTCGACCGACCTTATAGCGAGAGTTTGTAATAATCAAGACACGTTTTGACTCAACTTACTTTTCCATCTACATAAGTCATAGGTTCTTCGTTACACTACAATGATGCCTACCCTGACATGACCATGATATTATGATAAACAAACTGGATACTAACAGTCAGGAATATATAACTTCCAAGTGCAGTAACATTAAAGTCAAGTATGCATTTTACAGTGTAACACTAAATTTTAATAGTGAAAGTCATATAGGAATGATCTATGTATAGCTGTATCATCCTTATATTATTGTTTGCATTCTTTTTGGTACTGCCATCACCGCATCATTTTACATTTACAAAATGTTTGTTGTTACTTGTTTTGTGACGTTTTGTTCCCCTTTGATTGAAAGTTAGTGTATTCTATGAATGTGTGTAATATAATTTAATATTATGTGTATTGATTTTTTTACTCCATCACTTTATACATAATAAAGGCTCCCTAAAGACACCGATTGTATGGTGTACAAAGCATTGAGTATGCTACATGTTACAGTCATCTAATGTTCATCTATTATTGGCTGGTGATTCCTGTTTCACCCTGTATGACTTGAAGGGGTAATGTATTTAAGCTTTATAAAAGAACACCAGATTTCTGTAAAAAAGCTGACTTCAAGGGGTAATGATAACATCACTTACACTAGAATTATTATTTTATTTTAATTATTGCTAGTCATTACGACTAAGCGATGACATCGTGCACCGCCCAGAAACACATAGAGTGGATTTAGGTTTAAACTGACGTTAGTTATAATGTATTTGTAGAGTTATCTCGACTGAAACAAGAAGAAGAAAGATGAACAATTTGGTGGGTTGATCACTTTCTGGTATGGTATCTTAGCGATGGTTTCTTGCCTTGTTTTTGGGCTTGTTTATGCAGAGAAACAAATGAAAGTGACCGACAATCATGTTTTAAAGTAAAACTCTCTGTCACTGTTGATTTTTTTATCTTGCATATGTGTATTATGCGTATTGAGTACCTTGGCCATCCCTATGTATAGAGTCTACAGGCTCTATGATAAACAGACAAACATACATATCCAGGAGTATAGGTAGCAAAAAAACACATAAGTTCTGAATTTGAATTTAAATTTAGAATTTTAGAACCAAAATAGAAAAAAAACATATTGTTATGCTTCAGCTCAATATCCTGCTGCTGATAGCCATATACTCCTCATTACTATTGTTGTGATTCAGCTCAATATCCTGCTGCTGATGGCCGTATAGTCCTCATTAATATTGTTATGATTCAGCTCAATATCCTGCTGCTGATAGCCATATAGTCCTCATTACTATTGTTATGATTCAGCTCAATATCCTGCTGCTGATAGTTAATGAGGACTATACGGCTATCAGCAGCAGGATATTGAGCTGAATCATAACAATATCAATGAGAACTATATAGCTATCAGCAGCAGGATATTGAGCTGAATCATAACAATATTAATGAGGACTATACGGCCATCAGCAGCAGGATATTGAGCTGAATCACAACAATAATAATGAGGACTATATGGTATTGTTATGATTCAGCTCAATATCCTGCTGCTGATAGCTATATAGTTCTCATTAATATTGTTATGATTCAGCTCAATATCCTGCTGCTGATAGCCATATAGTCCTCATTACTATTGTTATGCTTCAGCTGAATATCCTACTGCTGATAGCCATATAGTCCTCATTAATATTGTTATGATTCAGCTCAATATCCTGCTGCTGATAGCCGTATAGTCCTCATTGATATTGTTATGATTCAGCTCAATATCCTGCTGCTGATAGCCGTATAGTCCTCATTAATATTGTTATGCTTCAGCTGAATATCCTACTGCTGATAGCCATATAGTCCTCATTACTAATAAGCAAAGAGATATGATATTCACTACGAAACAAAACATTATTGCGGGTGAATTAAATCACATTCATCGTTGTCATACATTTTGTTTTGTTGTATCTGTCCTTACATCTAGAAACACTTAAGTATAAAGATCATTTGTGTAATACTGCTCATGATTAATTCAGATAAATTAAAGAGAATTCATACAATCAAAAATTGAAATTCTCAGATTACCACTTTACGGATTTGTTATCCGATATTAGTAATAATACTTGGTATTTGAACAATGATTATTATTTCAGATACACTCCGTGTAATATTGTAATAAACCAGACTTTGGAAATACCTTATTTCAACTTTGGTATTTACCTTTAGAAGACAATTATAGATCTCTGTAGGATTACGACCCTAAAAACCGGGTTTGGATACCCGTGGTGGGCACAGCACACATAGCCATTGTGTAGCTTTGTGTTTAACAACAACCAACCAACCAGCAATCACAGCCATCGGTCTGTTCTTTCTGATGACACAAATATCGTTCTATACCGTGTTGCGGGGATTGTCTTGCTTTCTGTAACAGTGTCTGTTAAATATGTCATAAATATCGTTACGTATAATGACACAGATATTGCTTTATCGTGTCCTAAACGTTAATTTATCGTATGCCATAAAAACTGTTCTATTTTATGGTGGATAGTTCGTAGTCTAGTAATCAGCGTGCCGTGCTGCAGATCAGAAACTCCAAGGTTCGAGTCACGAGAGTCATTGAACGCACTCCGTAGCTTTAGCTGTGGGGAGCGTTATATATGTGTCACTGAACCTTGCTATTCGGTTAAGAGTGGATATGTTGACGGTGGGTACTTCTGATTCGTTTCCCTCCATTTTTTCATTAGTTCTAACTTAGGAATGATTATATCTGCGCCTTAGATTGTATGTTTTAGAGCAAAGCAACATTGAGCTATCTACTGTATCCACCGAGGGGAATCGAACACCGTATCTTAGCATTGTAAGTCCATATACTTACGGCTGTCCCGGCGACTGAACCTTAGAAGTGTTTGATTTGTCTGTTTTAACTCATGTGTCACACAAGGTGCTGAACGTACAAATATATAACTATTTTATGACACAGACATTATTGTAGATTATACCACAAACATCGTTATATCTTCTCTCTTAAATATCGCTTTAGCTTATGACACGGTTATTGTTCTACCTTATTGTATTGACAGTCTTTTATTACACAGATATAATTTGATATCACGTTACAGAGATTTGTTTCATCTTATGACACATAAACCGTTCATCCCTATTATAGCCTCCGGTGAGTCAGCGGCACACTACAGGACTTACAACGCCAAAATCCGGGGTTCGATTCCCCGCAGATAGTCCATTGTGTAGGTTTGCACTAAAGTAACAACAACAACCCAAGATTGTTTTATCATGTCATACAGATAATCGTGTCATACCTTATGGTACATTTTTCTGTCTTATGTCACATGGATTAGTTTCTGTTTAAAATTGCACTGTATGTGATGCCCTTAATTCCAGCTAAAGATCGTGTAGTACAGACAATATTTCTTTAAATAAAAGTCCAGAGGTACAGCTTTTGAGTGGATTGTATATTTTTAGTTTAATTTTATAACAACGTTTCGACCACTCGTGTGACCATTATCAGGTGCATTTCCTCTCCTCACGACCAGTTTGTTTGTTTTAGAGCAAAGCCACATTGGGTTATCTGCTATGACCACCGCGGGGAGTCGAACCACGGATTTTAGCGTTGTAAATACCTAGACTTACCGCTGTTCCATCGTGGAATCTTCACAATAAGACAATATTCCTTGTTCTACACATTTTCTAACTGTATAACATGAAAGTTTGTTTTTTAAAGACCCTTGTTTTATTGTGGATTACAAAGAAGAACATTTAAATTTATGTTACTAAGAGTTTTTTATCAAAAAAAACTTTAAAGTTATTTGAAAGGATAGTTGCTTTTTATTTATTTTTTATTCCATGTTAAATTTCAATAATGTTATTTTTTGTAAATACTGTTTAGTTAAATTGTTTTATTTCTAAGTTGCACAAACAACTTTCAGTTGATATTCTTATTTTGATTTTTTAGAAGTTGAATTGAAATTATCGTGTTTCATAATTTCGTTTCGTTTAAATGAAATAAGATTATTAGTTTATATGCTAAAAACATTCATTTTTATCAAGTTATTTATTACTACGCACTCTGGTTTGTATTAAAGTTGTACTTGATACAGCTAAAGAGCTACTAATTAGGCCCTTTCTTTATGAAGATGTCATTTACAGTTCTTATCATATATGGTATCACTGAAGTCGTAATTAACTAAGGAAGTATTTTGTGATTATTTCGGTGAATCTTCTAATAGGAAAAAAAAATACCAATTACAGTAAATAATCATAACGAAATATTAAAACAGAAATAATTCATGCCCATGTACAGCCTTGTTCACCCATCAGTAGCGGTCAGTTAGACTAATCTTCAGAGTCAAGAGTTTTAATCTTATACATCAGTCGATAATTCAGCTATGAAAAACACACGGTGTAAGCACGTGCGGAATCTTTGGAAATATAAAGCATAATACTCCTTCCTCATCAGTCATACGTCTTGTTGGCATCTATACACAAAAGTCATGGCGTTGCGGCAAGCTAAAAATTGCCCTGAAAATAAATGTGCAAGTGTATTGCATCATTTTCGGAGTTCAAAAGAATTGCAGACTGGCTATATCTTAGACTTTGTTTTTGGCATCTCTCTGTCTGGACAGAGATAGAACCGTAGATAGATAGTGTTAGTTTTAGTTTTTAGTTTTAGAAGAAAGAATTAAAACTTAGGAGCAGATATGAACTCACTTTTTTTTAGCTTTCTAAGATTTTTTGATTAAATCTAATCATGTTTTTTTATTACTTTAAATTTCCTTGAGAATAAAGAAAATATTTCGTAGCTGTTTCTGATTAATAAAACAACATACAATGGTATTTTTGTGTAGTATTTAATTGTTGGCATTGTATCCTCAATTAAACAACAAAATACAATGGTATTTTGTGTAGTATTTAATTGTTGGCATTGTATCCTCAATTAAATACAAAATACAATGGTATTTTGTGTAGTATTTAATTGTTGGCATTGATCCTCAATTAAACAACAACATACAATGGTATTTTTGTGTAGTATTTAATTGTTGGCATTGATCCTCAATAATAAAACAACATACAATGTTACTTTTGTACAGTGCTTAATTGTTGGCATTGATCCTTAATAAGAAAACAAAACACAATGCTATTTTTGTACAGTGTTTAATTGTTGGCATTGATCTTCAATAATAAAACAAAATATAATGTTACTTTTGTACAGTGCTTAATTGTTGGCATTGATCCTCAATAATAAAATAACATACAATGGTATTTTCATGCAGTGCTTAATTAGGTGAATTTTTTTGGTAGTGTTTAAACACACAAACACACGTAAGATACAAGGTTACGTTCTTAACCGCCTACTGTAACAGGAGACAAACAAAGTTTGACTCTGTTGCAGAACGGTTTATTTATTATATGTATAACTAGCACAATCGCTGCCCTACGGCGGCTGTTCGATCAGGATCTTTCCTAGCTGAACGGTGTGCTTCTCTATCACAAAATTGCCCCTGACTTCTCCTAACTGTATCTTGGTGAGCAGTTTGATGTGCTTCTGTATTTCGGGTTTGTTCCTGACTTCTCCTCACTGGATAATAACTTGGTGAACAAGCCTATCTCATTCTTACTCTTTCTTTCTGTAACTTACATCCTGACGTTTCATTTTCTTTCGCAAAATTTTGTTTGGATTTTCGCGCAAAGCTACACGAGGGCTATCTGCGCTAGCCGTCCCTAATTTAGCAGTGTAAGACTAGAGTGAAGGCAACTAGTCACCACCACCCACCGCCAACTCTTGGGCTACTATTTTACCAACGAATAGTGGGATTGCCCGTCACATTATGACGCCCCCACGGCTGAAAGTGCGAGCATGTTTTGTGGGACGGGGGATTCGAACCCGCGACCCAGAGATTGCGAGTCGAGCGCCCTAACCACCTGACCGTGCCGGGCCTCTTTCTCAAACTTTCAGACTTTCTCCGTGATAGTCACTTTTCAGTTTGACAATTTTTGGCATCGTGATTTTCGACGTTTTTGATCACTTTATACTCATACTGAAGTAAAAACAATGTAATTGTTTAACTTACGAAGATCAAGTTAATACAAAATTCCTGCAAATTTATATACGACGACATCCATACGAAGGGTTTGCGATTCTTTCGGTCACAGAACAATTCAATTCATAGCGTACGCTTGAATTTTCCCTCAGAAAAAGTCACTTTTCTTCTGAAATATCACAATTATTCTCCACTAGGAAGACTCACTTTGAAATTCTGCATTACCACAATTTTAGAAGTTTTATTAAACAATTAATTTTGTGTATTCTAATAATAATAAATGTACATTATTACAAAATAAAGAAGTACCATTAAGGTTTGTTTGAAGTTAAGCACAAAGCTACACAATGGGCTATCTGTGCTCTGCTCACCACAGGTATCGAAACCCGGTTTTTCGCGTTGTAAGTCCGCAGACATCCCGCTGTGCCAATTTTTTTATAAAAATAGGGTCTTTTTATTTTCTTAAATTTTAGCGAAGGTCTATTTATAACATTTTTCAGTTTTGTGCGATATGAAGTTGTTATTGACTTATTTCTTAGATCAATTGGACACATGCAATAAATAAACTTTCTATAAGATACCCAATAGTAATGAAACTTTGTTAGGAACTTTACCTTACGATATCGAAAAATCGTGCGAAGTTTCATACAAATCGGACTTAAACTGTGGGAGGTGTTTTGCGGACAAACAGACATTAGCCTCTTAGATATATATAGATGAGTGGAATTGTTTGTTTGTTGCTAAGCACATAACTATGTAATGGGCTATCTGTGCTGTTCCCACCGCATGTAACGCGATTTTTAGCGTCATAAACCCCCAGACTTACCGCTGAGCCACCAGGGAGGGTGAAACGTTTAGAAGAAGACATGGAAATTAGAGACTTAGGATAAAAATCAGATAATTAGGTCTTTGTAATTACTGCTGATACTTGAGATAAATTTGTCGATAAGATTGGTTAAATTGTCTGTTGTCTATAGAAACTGATAGATGCTCACAAATACAGTTACACATCATTTCATATATTAGTGGTACAAATTATGTATGAGACTCTTTTAAAACCTGCGTTGTATGTTATTGAAGACAAAAAATACCAGATAATGATTCAAATGTTCTGCCTAAAATGAACCTTTGTTAACATTGAGTTTATTTCTTAACACAAAAGCTATTCATTTTAGACCTATATATATATTTACACACACATATATGTGTGTATGTATCTTGTTTATGAATACACTTATATACCATTTTAGTAATAAAACAAATACTTCATACAAGTGATTATGGGAAACCGAGGAAATGAATTCTAAGCAAAAATGAAAAACGTTGTTTCTGATAATTGCCATTTTTAATAATATTTACTTTATCACTAATTTTAGAAAGCTTTTATAAAATTAATTTGTTTCTGATTAAGTGCAAAGCTACATGATGGGCTGTAAGCCATTAAGCTTACCACTGGGGGGGGGGGGGTATACGATTAATATTGAACTTACAATATAATCAAACCATCCTCCTCACAGTGATAGGCTTAATAATAATGCCCCCAAACTATAAGATATTAATAGAACCCTACTCACACTGCTATATAGGTTTCTTTCTACGTGTACATGTATAGCATTTCATCTATATCAACAAACAGGGAAAGATAAGTATAAAAACCAAATTAACACCCCCTACAAATCATAAAGCGCCTCCTTGTGACAGACTCGGGACATTTGTCTTGCTAATTCGTGTTTCATACTTTAGTGTTACTAGTAAAGTAAAGAACAGACCAAGCAGTTGATACTGTTATTTTGTGCATCAATGCCAGCTAAGCCGTTGGATTTTCTATCTTTAGAGGTTCTTAGTTTTAACAATGTACCCTAAACAACAGATCTTCACGTGTAGTTCTTAAACGAAGACTCTTGCCATCAATGTAATGATGCCCAGGAGAGTGTTGGAAACTTTACTTAAGAAGTGAGCTTTGTATCCGTACATAATCGCTAATTTTTCGCATTTATTATGACACTCTGCGTTTTATTTTTCATTTATTTTTTACTTAATAAGTAGGGAGGAACCTTTTGTTGAAAGTATTGGCTAGCGCACCACGTTCAAACAAGGTTGGTTTTCAAATCACTGTAGTTTGTGACAAGAACATTGCATTTTACAGGCAAGCAAGTACCTTCGGATGGTTCACATGGTTTCGTAGTTTATATTTTATTTTCCAGTCAGTTGTGCATATGTGGGGGGGGGGGCTTTTCCTGATGTTTGACGTTTCTACAACCTCACATATTCATCCTCGTTCATTCTAATTTACCCAGGATTACCCAAGTTAACCTAAGTACACCCTAACTCAACCAAGTTCACTCTGGTTCATCTACGATCACCCTAGCTGACCCAAGTCAACCATAACAAACCAAAATTTACCCTAGCTTACCCAAGTTCGCCCTATTTCACCCTAGTTCTCTCAAGTTCACACCAAGTGCACTCTAATATACCCGTATTCCGAGCGCTTCTCGAAACGATGTTCCTTAATGACACCAAAGAATGCCTTTAAAACGAAACATGTACAAAACTGTCATTTTTCTGTGTGTAAAAGTTTAACAAAGGGTTTTGGAAATGAAGATATTTCTTAATTCTCAAGAGAAAAGTTCCTGCTGGGTATGATTGATCATGGCGTGACACGCCTGCTTCGATCATTAAATCAATACTGTCCACCTTTTCTCTTAAATCTTCTCTCTCGAGGTATGATAGAAAATTGCTTCAGTGAAATGTCACAGTAATAAAAGCTTAAGCTGTTAATGGTGTTTGCAACGTATTCCAAAGGCTCAAAAGTGCTGTATGCTTTCACACGTAACTCATACACGCATGCGTGCACGTGTACACACACATATATGTATCTAAAGAGAGAGAGAGAGAGAGACAAAATTTTAGTTTTATTGGAAAGTAAGATATCTGATTAACTCAGACTTTTGTTTAGTCAGGAGATGAAGATATTTCATCATGATTTTTATGATGACTAACATCAACACTTGCACGATTATGGATGAGTTAAAAGCTCTGTGTATAACATTTTGTTTTTAGGAGCCTCTAAGACATCTCGTATATATTATGTCTTTGGCTTTATGGGTTAAATATTCCAGCTTTCTTCAGTAGAAAAGGTGGTCAAACGTAAATGAAGCCACTTTATAAAGACTGATGAAAATAACGGTTTCCAAGGACAACTTTATGGCCAAACTTTTGCACCTAAAAATCACCATTATATTAATAAGTTATAACTTAAAAATATACAAAATTGTTTTGAATTACATATTTCAATTTGACCAAAAGAATAAAATTCATTTGCCCGAAATATACTATCATTCACCTAGACTGTTAGCTCAATCGTACTTCACATTGGTTTCAGTAGCAAAGAGATTTAAAGACATCGAAAACTTTTTGATTTGTCAAGTTTGGATCATTTGTTTACTGATCAGGAAAAGTTTGGGAACCAGACCCACAGAATGAAGAAAAACACTATTTAAGTGGAAAAGATTTTGCTCAGTGATCTACTTTTCATAATTTCATATTTAGCATTGAAAGATTTGATAAAAGTTCTTGCATATTTGTCTCCAAAAACATGTAGAATAGGCACATTCAGCTGTGTACCAAAATCTGAAACTGTTAAGCCTTGAATCACCACGTCTGTTAAACATGTGCTTCAATGACGAATTATTTGATTTTATAAACCTATACTTGTTCTCATAAATAAAAAGTCTTGCACTCCTCGGCAGAGCTGAAAAGAGCAGTTATGCAAAATGATTCACTCTGACTTACCAGTTAAACAGCAATTATGCAAAATAATTTACCATGACTTACCAGTTAAACAGCAATTATGCAAAATAATTTACCATGACTTACCAGTTAAACAGCAATTATGCAAAATAATTTACCATGACTTACCAGTTAAACAGCAATTATGCAAAATGATTAAACATGACTTACCGTTAAAAGAACAGTTATGCAAAACGATTCACGCGACTCACCAGTTAAACATTAGTCATACAAGATGATTCACCATGACTTACCAGTTAAAGATTAGTCATGCAAAATAATTTACCATGACTTACCAGTTAAATAATAGCTATGCAAAATAATTTACCATGACTTACCAGTTAAACAGCAATTATGCAAAATAATTCATTATGATTTACCAGTTAAAGAGCAATTATGCAAAACGATTCACCGTGACTTACCGTTAAAAGAATAGTTATGCAAAACGATTCACCGTGACTTACCAGTCAAACGCCAGTTTTATAACATGGAAAATACATATATTATATTACAAGTACATAAAATATTTTCATTCTCTGTAATTTTCAATAAGACCAACTTGAGGAAAAATCTTGATTTTTTTCTTTCACCCTTAGCCATTAAAATATCTGTTATTGCTAACTTTAGGTTGAACATGAACAGTAAAATGATGATTTGTTTTTGTTCAATTTGATGTTGCTGTTAGTGCCTTATTATATTTTTACCTGAAACACTTTATAGCCTCATAATTTTGAATAACTACAAAGGCATCTGAAACGCGTTCAAAAAATAAATTGTTGTTTTTGGAGCTAAATAAAAATGGTTAACCTTTAGTTCAGAAGTACGAAACGAAACATGTTGAAATATTTTATTATTTTACAAGATAAAAATAGAACTATACGTTTCCGCACAATCGTCCTAGAGAAGTTTTTCTGTGTACACAAACACTAGAAGTGTCACCTGGTTCCTCCCCATAACCCCACTTTGTACAAACTTGAAGAGTTTTATCCATGTTCTACCTTATAACCCGACGTTGTCCTAACTTGAAGAGTTTTATCCGTGTTCCACCTTATAACCTACTTTGTACAAACTTGAAGAGTTTTATCCGTGTTTCACCCTTTACACGTATTAGAAATGTCACCCGTTTTCACCTTATAACGTGTAAACCTGAAATGTTTTATCCATGTTTTTATTAAAAAACCAGAAAACCTTTTCTGTTCATACTCTAAATTTATCATCCCAGAATCTCCGCCCTAACCAACATTACGCTTGTTCTCAATTTTCACACAGACACATTAAAAGTTTTACTTACTTCCATCTTAAAATTGTCATTCTATACACATCTGATCTGCCTTTTAAGAAAAGGTTTACTGTAAAGGTCTGACATTTAGGAAGAGTTACAGTTTAACAAGAGCTGATGGCTACAAAGAACCAGTTTTTATGAAAAGCTGATATTTAACAAATGTTAGCGTTCAGAAACAGCTGGTGTTTAACAAAAGCAGGTCATCAAGAGGATTTTTTAAAAACTGGTGCTAAAGAGCTGTCAAGGTGTGGTAATAAATAATCAGGTGCATAGGGAAAAAAACGGGAACGTGTTATAGTGGTGAAAACTTCTTTTGACCGACCAGCTGTTTTGTAAAAAAATGTACGTATATATACTCGTAAAAAAAACAAACTATATTCGTAAAAAAAGTAAACAAACTGATTTTGATAACCTGCTGCTCTTATAGATAAAGCGATTGTGTAAATCGTATTTCCAGTGCAGCAACCAAACCACTGGTTAGGGTTGGCTACAGATATTCAATGTTCGTTTTATTTATACTTTTCACATGCACCTGCTTATAAAGATTAGAATCTATTGTTTCATAAGTTGGATACCGTCACGGTTGACCGTATGATAAACCTATAGCTTTCCCTACTAACAACTATGATACAACTGTTTTGGGCCCGGTATGGCCAGGTGGTTAGGGCGCTCGACTCGTAATCTGAGGGTCGCGGGTTCGAATCCCCGTCCCACCAAACATGTTCGCCCTTTCAGCCGTGGGGGCGTTATACAGTGA
>NW_013665951.1:0-4879 GCF_000517525.1 Limulus polyphemus | reverse complement strand
TGGCGGTGGGTGGTGATGACTTCTCTAGTCTTACACTGTTAAATTAGGGAGGGCTAGCGCAGATAGCCCTCGTGCAACTTTGCGCGATATTAACAAAAACAAACAAATCATTTTATTTTTTACATAAGAGTCGAATATAGTCTACTGTTACATTAAACTGAGTTCAAATTTTGTTAAACTAGATAGTTTACAGAATTGATTAGATTCTCCAGAAATCTCACCCTCTACACGCATCACATATGCCACCCGTTTATAATCCTAATTCGTTACAGACCTGAAAAGCTTTATTTGTGTTTCAGATTGTGTTAGGAAAACGAAACGAATCTTTCTTAGTGAATAAGCTGTACTCGCACGATCCCTGCGCTAGTCAGACATTACATAAGTATTCACCACCATAAGATAGTCCTCGTAAAAACTCTCGTGAAATGTTTGTTTGTTTGAAGTTATGCACAAAGCTACACAATGGGCTATCTGTGTTCTGCCCACCACGAGTATCGAAACCCGGTTTCTAGCGTTGTAAGTCCGCAGACATACCGCTGTGCCACTGGGGGGGCCTCGTGAAATGCAAGGACCGCTTAGTACAAAATTACGTGTTTTATAGATGTTTAGCAAATATATTTAAAAATAAAAAAGTTTTCCTTATTTATGTCCAAGAGCCAGCCTGTGAATCCGAGGGTCTATGTTCGCGTCCCGTTACTACAGAAAAATCTCACTTCGAACTTTGAGCATAAGGGTGCGTTATAAGAGTAACTGTTAAATTCCACTATTTAATTACAGTATCCCACGAGTTGTTAGTGGGTGCTATTGACTATGGTGATAGGTGCTCTTACATGTTCTTCCTCTAGTCTATCAGTTCAAAATTTGAGACGGCTAGCGCAGATAGCCCTTAAATAGCTTTTACTCGAACATACGAAGCAAACAAACTTTTCCATTAAATTTTCCAATGACACTTGATATGTGATATTATCAATAGAGCTATGAGGGTAATTGTACATGTAATCTCTTCAAAAACAACGAAGAGTCGTTTTGTTTATGAGCTTGAGAAAAGCAGTTTTAAACGCACGTGTTGGATATCGGTGCGTGCAAATTGTCGTTAAAATGTTAAAATTATTTTTATCTCGTCTCGTCAGTTCCCGTCATGCGAGTTTTACATTGTTGGACATGCAGAACTAAATCTCTACATGATTTTATTAAGTTCATATGTGTCGACGAGGAATACGGTATCTGCTCCAATCAGCGCATCTGAGTTGAACATTTCACCAAAATACAAATAAAATGGTTAAATTTTATTAATGGGCGAATTCGTTTGATTTGAATAAGAAAATAAAAGGGAAGTCAACGTCACTATTCCACGCAGTGTTTGTTTGTGTATTGTTGTTGTTGTTGGTTTTTTTTTAGCGGAAAGTTACATGATGGGCTATTTGTGCTCTGCCCACCGCGAAATGATACATAATAACAACATTCGTTGTAAAAGGTTAGTGTATTCGGTAAGAGCTTATCGCATGATCCCATCCATTAGAAATAACATTTGTGTGCAACTGTATTGTGTAGTTACCTGGCGCTTAGGTCCTTAGCAATAAATATTTATAACTTGTACGGAAACATCTTAAACCCAAACTACACATTTTTTCTGTGTATAAAAAATTAATTCACACATATATAAATGCACATAATTCTAAATAACTTACGCTCTGCTTTTGACATCTTACTTTATAAAGAAATAAACCTTAACATATTGATATATTACGACAGCAGTACGAACCACAAACGTATACTTATGAAACTGTTCATTTTCTGAAATCTTGGTATTTTGTATTAGACCAGAACAACAGCTTATGTGACACATGGTCAGATACTCCAAGATTCAGGCATACCGTCCATAATTTAGCACCGGTGACAAGAGGGAGGGTAACCAGTAAACAGAACATGCTGTCTGCAGGGCTACTGTCAATCAAATAGCAGTATTTACTGTCACAGTTATAACACTCCCAAAGGTGAAAATGTGAAGAGAATCAGGGCTTACTGTCCCAGTTATAACGCCCCACAAATTAAAGTGTGGAGAGTATCAGGAGTTACTGTCCCAGTTATAACGCCCCCACAAATTAAAGTGTGGAGAGTATCAGGAGTTACTGTCCCAGTTATAACGCCCCCACAAATTAAAGTGTGGAGAGTATCAGGAGTTACTGTCCCAGTTATAACGCCCCACAACTTAAAGTGTGGAGAGTATCAGGGCTTACTGTCCCATTTATAACGCCCCCGACAAATTAAAGTGTGGAGAGTATTATTCAACAGTTCATCACGTCTCAAACTTTTTTATTCGAACTCCAAAAAGCTAATAACTAGGCCACACCCGGCCCTGGAGCTTTGGAAAATTGAGGTTTACTCAATACTAAGCAAAGTATAAAGCAAGTACAGCATTTATACTTTCACATAGAGTTCAATTAAAACATTATTATTTAACATTCCTTGATGAGAAATACTTACAAATCATTTATTTACGACATAATTAAAGACAGAGAGTGTAAACTCAGTCAACAAATGTTAAAAGTCAAGGGGTAGACACAATGAATGCTGGTTTTCTGAAAAAAAGTTCGTTCTTATTTATGAATGTGCTCTAACGTTGTTTAAACCATTTGTTCTTTAACTCCTGGCTCAATTTGTAACATTTTATCAAATCAAATGTGTATATAATTTATATCAATCCCCTCTCTTTTTTATTGATATTAAACTTTTGATTAACAATTTGCCGCTTTTATCTGATGAAATATTACAGTAAATAAAATAGCTTAATTATCTGATAATAATATTTACTAATTAAAATAAAAATAAACAATTTTAAAATTAAGGGAAAGAAAACCAAAGACAATTGTACGTTTCACAAATACTTCACTTATTAACAACCATGGTTTCGCCAAGTGTCGACGGTTTCAAGTATCAGTTATATAAAACAATTTCACATAGCCCGACATGTCCAAAATAAATCCCTTTTTTTTTGTAGTTTTTTTAGATATTAAATCGTCGGTTTAAAGGTTTGTTTTTGCAGTTTTTAGAGGTTGTTATTGATAATCCCCAGCATCTCATTGTACAGAACGAACAATAAAGGCAACATTTGATTCAAATAATAAATTAACATTCCTGAGAGAATTCTGACTCCATTGAAATAAACATGCGGTAGAACAGTATAAGGACATTGGAGCTCTAGGATAACGATGTCAATATGAAGAAAAATTAATTAGCTTCCCAGATGTTGCATCAGATAAAGAAGATAAAAAAGGGGGGGGGGACAGACAAAGAGAAATTACATTCTTAGAAAGATTAAGGTTTCAGAGATTTTTTCTGTAGAGGAATTTTCGACCTAAAATATCAGAAAAAAAACAGCAACAACAACAAAGAAGCACAAATGCTGTAGTTATGCAAAGACCATAACCATTTGGTCAGTAATTAACGATAAAAATAGTGTTTTATGGAGGTATTCGGGTAATATTTAATACCCATAAATAAACAGCTAAATAATTTTCGATAGAAAGTTATATAAAAGCTGATTCTTGTCCACTTAGAAAGATTACAGTTTAGAAATTATCTTTCTTGGAAAATTAGTTATCCGAGGAGTGCTGAACAATTAATTAATTAGCACCCATCGAAAATAACTGATCGTCCATTAAATAATCATTTAAGAAGGGTTTAAATTTCTGGAGCTATCTGCGAAGATAAATATCTTGTAGAATGTGTAATATTAGTTTCCCACGTAGAATATTCGGCAATATTCACTCTTGTAAAATGTGTAATAATAGTTTCCCATGTAGAATATTCGGCAATATTCCCTCTTGTAGAATGTATAATATTAGTTTGCCATGTAGAATATTCGGTAATATTCCCTCTTGTAGAATGTATAATATTAGTTTCCCATGTAGAATATTCGGTAATATTCCCTCTTGTAGAATGTGTAATATTAGCTTCCCATGTAGAATATTCGGTAATATTCCCTGTTGTAGAATGTGTAATATTAGTTTCCTTTGTAGAATATTCGGTAATATTCACTCTTCTAGAATGTGTAATATTAGTTTCCCATGTAGAATATTCGGTAATATTCACTCTTCTAGAATGTGTGATATTAGTTTCCCATGTAGACTATTCGGTAATATTCACTCTTCTAGAATGTGTAATATTAGTTTTCCATGTAGAATATTCCGTAATATTCACTCTTGTAGTATGTGTAATATTAGTTTCCCATGTAGAATATTCGGTAATATTCACTCTTCTAGAATGTGTAATATTAGTTTCCCATGTAGAATATTCAGTAATATTCACTCTTCTAGAATGTGTAATATTAGTTCCCCAGGTAGAATATTCGGTAATATTCACTCTTGTAGAATGGGTAATATTAGTCATTTGTGTATAATGTATCCTACAAGTTATTCACGTAGCATATTTAATTTCCCAATGTTTATTGATTTCAAAAATATGTACATTTCATGAACTATCCCCGAAAAAGATCACGGATCTCAAAAGCTACCAAAGCCTATCAAAGACCAACTGTGAAGAGTAACTAACTACCATACCCATTCCATGAAAACAGCAAACATTAAGTTAATCAACAGATGCAATAAAAGTGTCATAATGGAAAAGTTAAAAGTAAATATGATCAATATGCATAGTAAAGTTTGTTGATTTACCAACAACCTAACATTTAATGAACTAATTAATTAATAATTTAGAAGTAACTCAGTGATTCATGTTGCATATCTGGACTAATTTTATCTTATCGATAATTATACCTAGAAGTGGTAAACCAGTGATTCATGTTACATATCTGGACAATTTTATCTTATCGATAATTTTACCTAGAAGTGGTAAACCAGTGATTCATGTTACATATCTG
>NW_013665950.1:668873-671887 GCF_000517525.1 Limulus polyphemus | reverse complement strand
AACAGTGAAACTGTAGTAGAGATATAGTGTAATAAGAACAGTAAAACTGGAACAGCGATACAGCGTAACTGTATAATAAGAACAGTAAAACTGTAGCAGAGATAAAGCATAACTGTATAATAATAACGGTGAAATTGCAGTAGACATATAGTGTAACTGTATAATAAAAACAGTGAAACTGTAGTAGAGATATAGTGTAACTGTATGATAGAAACAGTGAAAATGCAGCAGAGATACAGCATAACTGCATAATAAGAACAGTAAAACTGCAGTAGAGATACAGCATAACTGTATAATAAGAACAGTGAAACTGCAGTAGATATAGTGTTACTGTATAATAAAAACAGTGAAACTTTAGTAGAGATATAGTGTAACTGTATGATAGGAACATTGAAACTGTAATAGATATATAGTGTAACTGTATGATAAAAACAGTGAAACTGCAGAAGAGATAGAGTAACTGTATAATAAGAACATTGAAACTGTAATAGAGATATAGTGTAACTGTATGATAAAAACAGTGAAACTGCAGAAGAGATAGCGTAACTGTATAATAAGAACAGTGAAACTGCAGCAGAGATACAGCATAACTGTATAATAATAACAGTGAAACTGCAGCAGAGATACAGCATAACTGTATAATAATAACAGTGAAACTGCACCAGAGATACAGCGTAACTGTATAATAAGGACAGTAAAACTGCAGCAGGGATACAGCATTACTGTATAATAATAACAGTGAAACTGTAGTAGAGATATAGTATAACTGTATAATAAGAACAGTAAAACTGCAGCAGAGATACAGCGCAACTATATAATAAGAACAGTAAAACTGCAGCAGAGATACAGCGTAACTGTATAATAAGAACAGTAAAACTGCAGCAGAGATAAAGCATAATTGTATAATAATAACAGTGAAACTGCAGTAGAGTCATAGTGTAACTGTATGATAGAAACAGCGAAACTGTAGTAGAGACATAGTGTAACTGTATAATAATAACAGTGAAACTGCACCAGATATACAGCATAACTGTATAATAATAACAGTGAAACTGTGGTACAGATATAGTGTAACTGTATGATAAGAACAATGAAACTGCAGCGAAGATACAGCATAACTGTATAATAAAAACAGTGAAACTGTAGTAGAGATATACTGTAACTTTATAATAACAGTGAAACTGTAGTAGAGATATAGTGTAACTGTATAATAAAAACAGTGAAACTGCAGAAGAGACAGTGTAACTGTATAATAAGAACTATGAAACTGCAGCAGAGAAACAGCATAACTGTATAATAATAACAGTGAAATTGTAGTAGAGATATAGTGTAACTGTATGATAAGAACAATGAAACTGCCGGAAAGATCCAGCATAACTGTATAATAAGAACAGTGAAACTGCAGTAGGGATAAAATGTAACGGTATTATAATAACAGTAAAACTGCAGTAGAAGTATGATTGTGTTATAAGTTTAACTGTATTTTAATAACAGTAAAGTGCAGCACAGATAAAGTTTAAATGTATTATAATAATAGTGGAAATATAATAAATATAAAGTACAAGTAACTGCACTATAACAACAGTAATATAATAATGCAGTAAAGACATAGTATAACTGTAGTAAAAATATTTAGGTATAACTGTAATATATGTGTACTATACTGTATGACTGTGTTACTTTAGGCTTAAATGTGTTTTCCAAGTATAAGTAGGCCAAGATTATTAGTAAAAAGTTAGATAATGAAATATGACTTTCGTAATAAGGTTTTGTTTCTTTTTTTTAATAATAATCTTTTTTATCGTCTAGTATAATTTCAATGGTTTTTAAAGAAATTTACGATAGGTTTTATGTTGGTGTTCTTCAGAAGGACTTCATGTGTTTGTATAAACACATTTTTTAACTGATGTCAGAATTCAAAATGTTAAAAAAAATCTTTATATCAAGCTACTTATTAACACATAATAGCAAGGTTTTTCTTACAGTTTTCTTCATAGCTGTTTAATCCATAAAAATTTGTTCAGATTAATTTCTGATGTTTCAACGTATGAGCATTTAACTAACATTCAATTGTATCTGTAAAATCAGTTAACCCAGAAGACAGCTGATATTATAGAATCAAATGCTTTTGAATTAAATAAAATCAAGACCATTAAGAAAATATCTTGCTTTTACATGTTAATTTGAATATTTATCATATACATTACTAGCCTAAAACATTATTTATATCACAAAATTTCTATTTGTCATGTAGTTACAGACAAGAAACAAACAGAACTAACTCTTTTTTCTGTGATAAAATTTCCTCATTATCTGCTCCAACCAGACTGGTTGCACACGGTGTTTGTGTTGGACTTAGTAATGATGGTCGTGTTGATAACTACAAAGAAAGTATTAAAAGTTTATTGAACTCTAAACAATGTTATAAGACTAGTTATAAAAATTACAAGTTATGCTTCTTTATTAAAATGCCTTCTGTTGTTATACTATTATTAATGCTGGTATATACACTGAGTGGTCACATGTAAATAGACACCTAATTTTTCGTTTGACATATATGCTAACTAATTTGTGTTCACAGATCACTATATAAATGAAAATGGTCTGCACACTAATTACGTTGTGCTACAACATGTCTAGAACTCAAGGTTCTGTTGAAATGTCAGATTTTGTTAGAGCAGATGGTGGAAAAAGTCAGCAGCAAATTTCACAAAATTTGGGAATCTTGCTTTCGACAGTCAACAGAATCAACTTGCAGTTCAGGAAACACGGCAAGGAAACAACTGAGCAGCATCCAGGTCATCCTGGTCCATCGGAGAGGACAAAAAGGGCTGTCAAGAGGATCATCGAAATGGATCCCAGATTAACGACTGTAGAAGTGGCCAAAGTTGGTGGGAGGAGCCTGAAATCTGTTCAACAGATTCTCCACAGATTGGGTTATCGTTGCAGAGCAGCTAGACGGAAGCCCTTATTTGGACATGCCAACATAGTCAGACGAAAGAAGTGGGCAAGTG
>NW_013665950.1:654679-668339 GCF_000517525.1 Limulus polyphemus | reverse complement strand
AAGTGATATGATGACTAAACCTCTGGACTTTTGGAAGACTGTATTGTCTCAGACGAATCAAGGTTCGCTCAATTTTTGGATAGTGGAAGGATATGGGTCTGGAGAATGCCTCACCAAGAGTTTTGGCTCAACAGATTGCAGCCAACTGTGAAGCATGGTGGTTTCAGCGTGATGGTTTGGGGAGCTGTTTGGGTTGGTGGGAGATCAAGTTAGTGGAGTGCGTTGGCAACATAAATTTTGCGAAATACGTCGAAATATTGGAGGAAGGACTCTTGTCACTTTATTCCTCGGGTTTCGTGGACAAGAACCCAACGTTGTTCCAGGAAGATGGAGCACCGTGTCACATTGCTAGAAACACCCAATAGTGGCAGGAAGAAAATGGTATCCAGAAGTTGCCCTGGAAGAGCCAATCTCCTGACATGAACCCCTTCAAAAACCTCTGGGCCATACTCGATCGGCAAGTCAAGAAAAAACCAACTTCGAAGAGCGATCTACTCCAAGATTTGAAGCATGAGTGGGCAAAAATCCCACAATCTAAAACTGACGAGATGATTCTCACGATGCCCCAAAGGATCAACGAACTCCGCAAGACAAAAGGAAGATCTACTAGATATTGATTAAATTATAAATATATCAATTCATGTGAATATGACTAAAAAATTCCATTTTTTCTGAAAAGGTGGTGTCTATTTACTTGTGACCACACTGTGTATATATATACGTGTGTGTGTGTGTGTGTAATGCAAAACAATGGCTTCTTAGCACCACAAATTCTTTTGCAGTGTTCAGCCAGAACTTTTGAATCACAAAGCAACAAATTTAGCAAAACAACAAAGAACGGTATTGGACCATAAAATACTTATGATAATTTAACTTTTAATTAGCTAAATGTTACAAGGTAAAGTTATTATGTAACAATCAGTCATATTTAGATGTCTAATTTTGAGTATTTCCTATAATTCTAAGCTGTGAAGAAAATTAAAACTGTGATAAAGACTTCTCACTTATAATTTTCAAAAATATATACTACGCATGTGCCCTGTTTATATACATAAAATTCTGGATGGCAATATCATTTACAGGTACAACTTTGGTTTCAGATACTTAATACTATACAGGATACTTAGAATACAAGATTTCTCAAATCAAAGTTACCATTCAAGAAGAGTGCCCAATTTGTTTGACATGATACAATAACAATAAATTCCCACAAATTTTTAGAAATATTAACGTCAAAAACCTTACATGACTATTACAGGTGGATGATGGGTGAATGTCACTGGCCAGACCAAAAAATTGAACACAAAATTCTTGCTCTGCCAAACACACTGGCTCTAAAACGCTCAACATTCGATCTGTAAGCTAATGCAATAAGTATGAAATTATTAATGACAGAGCTGTAAAAATACATAAATGAAATATCATAAAACTTTAATTTAAATTTATATTGTTCTATATTAGAGTGCTATAACTTACTAATATTCTTTTTCTTAAGGTGTCACTTAAACAAATTAGTTAATTTACTATATATGAAAGTTTGCTCATAAACAAAATCTACATCAAACTACCACAGTTACTTTCTGCCATTTCAACTTGCTAAGTATAATTTGAAAAACTCTATCTACAAGAAAACAAAAATTGTTATGTAGTTTTTAAAACTTTAACTGTGGTTGCTGCATGTAAGCATACTAGGTGTTTTCTATGCCCTCTTTACTTAACTCTAACTAATATAAATTTTTCAAAATTTTTGTACTCCTAAGCATATGTAGTTTTAACTATTAAACATTGGTCATGAAAGTGGCTAAGTTCAATGCTCTTTAGTAACCTACTGTTCCGGGTCATTTACCTATGGTATTGTGTGTGTCTTTTTGTGTGAAAGATCACTGTAAAGTAAGCCATATTACATAAAAACAGACAGCAACCATTTTAACTGCTAGGTCAGGAAATACTTTGAGGATACAACATCTCTTATTTTTGATGGGAACAACCAATAGCAATGTGGGTAATGTATGCATGCTGGGAAAGAATATCATTATGTTTTCATGTATATAATGACCCGTTTTCTCTGTCTGGATCAGTTTTTGTAGAAATTTTTTCTACATTGAGAGCTTTCAAACCTCCAGTAAAGGCACCACATATTCATTCATTTTTATCATTTGTGCTTAATAAACATTGTCTCACAGTGTTGTACACTACGTCCAGTGTCTTTCTTTGCTACAGTCAGTCAAAAGTCAGAGAATTCAGCTTTACTTTTACACAACATTTTCTATTTAATCTCCAGTTATTCTGTGGATCCTACCAAGTTACACAAAGAGAAATCAATGCACTCAAAAATACCAATTTGTTATTGTGGGAATTTCTGTTTTCTCTCTTGGAGAGTATACTTCTCCATGCTATTTTGTAATCTTGCATTATTAACTTCAATACTTTGTACTTGATTCAAAAGATTTATAACCAGGAGTAACAGTTGGTTAATGAGGAGAGATGGCTGTTTGAGAGAGTTGTCAGATCTTGGAGAAGTCCTCTCCCGAACATCAAACTTTTTTCTTACAATGTGCAATCTAAAGAATCCAAGATTGGATGGAGCAGTCTTTACAGAACTCTTTAGCATTTACACCCCAGACCAGCAGAGAGTGACTGAAGGTATCACTGGTGGATAACTTCCTCCAGCTTGAACTGTTTTGCCAGCACACAAAACAGCAAGCATGACTAGTGAAGGTGATCTACTTGGCAGTTGTAAACCTCTATGGGATGGGAGATATACAAATTGGGCAACCATGGGTCATGGAGAGACCTTGGACTGTGAAAAGATGATGGAAAAGTTGCCATCATTAATTCATTGTTCTGCAGCTCAAGGTATGGGGTGTTTTCAAGTTTAGGGGCACCTAAGAAGGCACACCAAACTGTAACTTTGGCATGCAGAATGTATCAGCCTGTATTTGATGAGAGACCACAGAAGAAAGGTTTATGCTAGGACCACAGGTGCCTTTGAGTGAGGATAAACAAATCTCTTTCCCAACATTTAAGGGGCAGCTAAAGATAATTTGGACCATTTCCTAAAGAGCTTCAATCACTGTTTAGAATGGCTGGACTCAGGAACAAGCAAAGAGTTTGGATGGTTCAACTCTTGATTCTATCAACACTTACTTAAGCAAGGAAGAACTCTGGGATAGAGAACAGTTGTAGCTGAGTCGCAGTGACATCTAAACCCTTTGTAGAACCAAGCTATCCATTAGACCAAGATTAAGACTTGAGAGAGTGGTATTACCAAGAGCTTGACCATTCATGTAGATAATTTATGTAATTGGCATGTGAAGGCATTTCCTGCAAAGAGTTTTGCAAATTGTCATTACACAACTTTATCGAGAGGTTACCTACTGAGGCAAGGAGACATTACTTATGTGTGAAAGACCTATTCGCCCTTGCAGAGGCAGTTTCTGTTGCTACAATATTTGAAGTTGTAACTATGAATAAATCACAAGAGAAAAAAAGCCTGCAGAAATAACAGCAGTGGATATTTCTCTGACAGAAAAACTCTCCCAAAATGCATACACCACAACAGGCTTGATTTTCACCTAAGGCAAAGCAGTAGCCAACACATTCTAGTGCTGCAATACAGTTTCACTGGTTACCAGTGAGTGAGCAGGATTTTCCCAGCCTACCCATGATGTTTTTACCTCAGCCAAGGGAACACCAAAGCATCCCCTATGGACCTGGGCAACTGGTTCACTTTAACCCTATCAACACAGGTCACATTCAAAATTTTATTGAACTACTATTTTATGAATGTATGTCAATATGTTTAGTATCAAACTGTAGATTATAATTCAAATTTTAATATTATGCAGTATTTAATTTCTTAATTAAAAAGTAAATATTGAAAACGAAATTGTAAATATCAATTTTTGTGTATCATTATTATAGTGTAATTCTATGGTATTTCAAAATGTATATACAAAACCTAAAAAAATTATTTCTTTTCACATCCTCCACATGCAAAATTTGATAAAGGCTAAGCAACCTATAGCAAGCAGCAAACAAGTACAAAGTTCATAACTAGAAGAGATAATTGTTTGCTATACTTTTTTATTTACTGTTCTATGTTTTAAGAAAAATAAATATAAGAATGTATTTGTAAATAGTAATAATGTATATACGTATATAATGTATTATAACTGAAATGTGACTGTATTTTACAAAATACTAGTCCACTAAACATAGCCAAGACAGGTCACTTTGTAAAGGTCAGTTTTATATTCTTAGATACGGTAACATGAATACAAATGCACTGAGTCATTGTAACTTGTGTAATGTTAGCTAGACATGGCTGAAAGGTCAATATAATAAAAATAATAAACATATATAGATGTATAATCTTATGAGATTTAAGCTATTTAGACTAAACAGTTTTATTTTCATGTTATAATTTGTAGTCATTCTAGAATGAAAAAACATAATCTATATTTATTTCCAAATTTTTTATGGTGGTTACAAGGTTGGTCAAATCAACCCAACAAGTACAGAGATATAATAGTAGGAATAATAGATAAAATACAGTTTTCTTCTAAAAAAAATCTGATAATTATCTGGAGGTTATAAAGATTCTGCATGCAAAATCTGAAATTTTTCTGATGCGTAAAAGTATTTTTAATCTTAAAATCACTTTGCATGTTGGATAGTCAACATTCAAAAAGAAAATAGGCAAGAGAAAAACATTATTTTAAGAAATCTTAAAACTTAATAAAAAAATCTGACATCTTTCATACAAAAGCCTTGTAATGTTTACCGATAATATGCAAAATTTCGTGAAGATACACTACATAATTTAAAAGTTATGGCATGAAAACTATAGCAAGTATAAAATGGTTATGAAATTGGTCTGTGGGACTGAGCCCATGCTGTGAGAGTTAAAGGCATAGTCATACCGCATTCCACAGTGAGGTGCAGGAGGTTCATTAAAGAACTGCAGCTGCTGCTTTGGCTCCAGGTAACTAATGGAACCCACATTAGATATAACCATAAACTTGGGGAGTGCAGTATACAGCTTGCACAAAGAAGATGGAAGTCATCCCAACTCTCTCAGGGCTTAATGGCACTTGGTATGTTCCTATAAAGGTACAAGGGCAAGAGATAGTTATTGGTTGGTACAGAAACTGCCAGGACACTGATTAACCTTGTTATGCATCAGGCACTCCAACTGAAGCCATTGTTGATTTCATTCTGGTAAACAGCAATAAGCTGTATGTAACTGGAGAAGCATGTCTCCAGCTTCATCTAAAGTCAACCACAGAATGAAGATAGTATTCTCTGACCTTGGTTCTAGTATTGAAATCACAGAGATAAGCATTCAAGTGGAAATTTTTTTCAGTGGAAAAGTCTTGAAATGCCAATTAGATCAGGACCAAGAACAGTGGACCATACAAGTGCTTGTTGTGGAGGAAGTCAGAGTACCTTCATGTACAAAATTGGTGTTCCCTAGCCTAGATGAGGTCTAGTATAGTGGATAGTCATGATGTGCTTCCGTGATGAAACCAACACATTAAATGCATGTTTCTTGTCATGAAAGCAGGTAGCATTAGTTTGAGAGATGATGAAGTATCAGTGTTATTCTACAATTACGGGCAGTTGGCTGTTTAGTTTCTGACTGTGCAAACAATCTGAATTCATCACAGTGGCAAAAGTTCAATAATTTGTTTGAATATGCCAATGTATTTGCAGGTCCAGATGGCCAACTGGGTTAAACAAATGTAACTCAACATCACATAAATGCAAGAAACATACATCAGATTAAACAACTTCTATGCTGGCTTCCCTGAAACACTAGGGATGTAGCTAGTACCAAGGTACAGTAGATGTTGAACGAAAGAATCACATAGCCTACACAGTGTGTGTACACTGTCAGAAGTGAGTGTGAGAAAGAAATAAGGTACACAAGGTTCTGTGTTGATTTCAGATAAGTGAAGGAGGTAACCCAATCCACACTGATGCTTTTCCATTTATGCAAACAGACGAATGTCTGGATGCACTGGAAGATGCCAAGTGATTTGACACTTTATATCTGGCATCTGTATAGTGACAAGTCAAGCTGGATAATGATATAAGAGTTAAGACTGTTTCAACACTCAATGCAGTTTGTATAAATTTCACATAATGCTATTCGGCCTGTGTAACACCCCTACCACTTTTGAGAGGATATACGAGCTAAAACTGAAGGGATTACAATAAAAGAGACGTTTGGTCTATGTAGACAAATATCTAGGTGTTTGACCACCTTTGCTTCTGCTGTTAAAAACCTAGGTATGGTATTTCAGATGCTCAGAAATTCAGGCTTGAGGATAATTCAGGGAAATGTGAATTCATACACATATAATTGTATTTCTTGGTCACAATACAGATAGAGATGGATGTTTTACTGATCCTGTGAAGATCACAGTTGTGTGAGACTGGTCTCAACATACAACAAAGCAAGCTGAAGATCCTTGTTTTTCATCATATTCCCAATGCTTTTAGGCTGTATTTCCCACTGAGGAATGGTACCAAGCATTTCAGTTACTAAAGCATGCTTTATGGTATGTATACATACTGTGAATTTGTGATGGATACTGATGTATGCAATAGTGTAAATGGGGTAGTATTATTGCATTTACAGGATGGAGTGGAACATGTAATCACATAGGCTAGTTTATATGCTAACAGCTCTTGAAAACAGATACTGCATGATGAATAAAGAACTGATTCCAGCTGTAATCTTTGTCAAACACTACTGACACTATCTGCATGTTAGAATGTTCACCATTTATGTGGAACAGGCTCTGCCATAGTGGCACAGAAACTTTAAAAATCCAGTTGTTTGCACATTCCGTAACAATGTTCCAATAATATGAACCTGATGTACTGCATCTTTAAGGCCCACAACATGGAAACTCCAATAGACTTTCTCCCTCACAGTAAAATTGTTTCTATTGATTGAATGTCCTGACCCTGTACACTGTGTAGGAGTTAAAGTCATTAATGTGGTAGCAGTTTCAAGCCATGTAGTAGAACATTTTACTAGTGGTTAAATACCACGAAAAATGCAGCAGCAGCTCTGGGAGCAGAAAATGAAGGACCCAGATTTAGCCTGGATACTCCTTGTTGTGTAAGAAAAATGAAAAACAACCAGCAGGAATGTAGCACAAACTCACTTTTCCCTTGGTACTTGTACGGGTAGTTATAATTGCAGGAAAACACCCTGTACTGTCATTATCAACTAAGAAGATGATGTTCTCAAAGTGTGTTGCATTTAATGGTCTAAAGAGCTCTTAGGTAGGAGATACTTCAGACTTTAAATAATGCAAACTGGAGACCACTAAGATGTTAGAAATACATATCCTTATGCACACTGGCAGTTTCACTGGCTGCATTCAAGTCAACATGTTAAGCAGTCATGTAAACATTTTACAGTGTGTACTGTCCAGAGGAAAAGCCTGCCTAATATAATAAAATCCAGCAATAAATAGTTGGTTTTTCTTTAAAGAAAATGGTTCTGAATACTGATGGTCCTCTCCCAAAAACTGAATGAGGTAATCGGTACATGCTTATTGTTACTGATTACTTCACTAGGAAGACTTATCCACTGGCTGATATATCAGCACAATCTGTAGCTGATGCACTGGGGGAACAATGGATTTTTCACATCTGAAAATCTTCACATCAATCAAAGATCTTGTTTCAATGGCTAGCTACTTTCTGAGTTGTGTGAAGTATTGAGTGTGCTGGAGTGCACTTCATCATATTAGACTGTAATACAGCTTTCAAGCAAATAAGACAAACACTGTATGTCATGATGTCAGTAACTATGACTCTCTTAAGTTAGCCAAATGCCTCGTCATCTAATTAGTGACGCGCATGAATGGATTAACGAGATTCCCACTGTTCCTATGTACTATCTAGCAAAACCACAGCCAATGGAATGTAGCACAAACTCACTTTTCCCTTGGTACTTGTACGGGTAGTTATAATTGCAGGAAAACACCCTGTACTGTCATTATCAACTAAGAAGATGATGTTCTCAAAGTGTGTTGCATTTAATGGTTTAAATCCATTTTGCAGACTTCCCTTACCTACCTTGTTCTATCGACTAGAAATCGGGTGATTTTTCCAAACCAGTTCCCTTGGCTGTGGTTTCGCTAGATAGTAGATAGAGACAGTGGGAATTTCGTTAATCCTACGGTTAATTTTTTCAAGCCCGTTTCCTTTGGCTGTGGTTTCGCCAGATAGTAGTTATTATTGACTAGTAGATCACTGAACATGCTCATGCTTGGACATGATATTCAGCTCCCTGTGATGTTGTGTAATGTCTGCCCAATAGAGCAATGTTTTTCATTGTCTGCAAGAATAGATAAGAGTGGTTGAGATTTGTACTGGTTGATGCACACAAGTTTTTGCACCAACAACACATATATCGCTGATGAGCATCTCATGCTCTGGCTAGACCAGAAATCAAATATTAAGTGATTCAGAAGATGATGAGAATGCTATTTCATATAATCCTATCTTTATTGATAAAACTGTTTCATGCCAGCAGATCTTTCTTGTGGCTGCTCTTCATCTACTTCCTCATGTGACTCATATAGCCAGACCAGCAGTTAGGAAAGACACTAATTGTAAGACCAGTGACTAAAAGGAAGTGGCACTTCTTATTTTCCCAACTATTAAGTGGTGTTAAAGGTGAAATACATGCATTATATTGTGTAATCTCCACTTGATTATTTAAGGATACCAAACTGAGAAAACAAAGCATTCTAATCATTATAAGTAACACAGTGTGAACATTATATTTAATTAGCTTTGCTCATTACTATGTATATATTTCTAATAATGATCTATATAGGAAGTTTGCTTTGATCAGAAGTTAATATTAATTATAGTTAGGATGGCTGGTGTTAGTAGATGTAGTGCTTAGAACACCAACAAATTGTAAGACTGAGAATGATCAACAGGAGTTCAAAAACTCAACTGAAAATGTGTTGTGACCCTTATTTCCGAGTTATTGAACAATTTTCTAAAACAAAGTGTTTGTACAAGATTTGCAATAATCACATACAAGCATTAGTGGAATTTCTACAGAGCAGATTACACAATACTCAAAATACACCTCAAATACATTTAAGTGTGGACATACAAAACTTCTTTATATGCAGTAGAGGAGTAGTGTTCTTCACAAACACAGAATATGAATCAGGTTTCAATAAATCCAAGTGAAAGAGTTCTTATCTTATGGGGTTTTGCTTGCATTTATTTTTCTGTATAGCAAGTGGATCGACATGCAACTGATGAAACAACCATTCAGAATAATAAGTGGACTTTATTGTAGAATGTTTCATTTGGCCTATTAGTTGGGCTGAATATGTATTAGTTATACTGAAGCAACAACACAAATATTAATCCTGGCTAAACGAATTTTGGCCAACAAGTATTAGTTACAACGGTTATTTATATCATGAAGCCAAAAGAGCATTTTGAATTTAATGGCCCAAAGATGGCAGCTTTTTAAGACATGATTGGCTGGGGTTGCCTGTGTTGATCACAATGGTAACAGCATATGACCCAGAGGCAATCTGTCTAAAACTATTAGTATAGGTGACAATACATAACATTAAAATATATGCATAATACAATATAAACTTATGAATATACATATTTACAGTCTTGCAAGAGGAAATTTGAGTTCAACAAAATCATTAATGAGTGATGTATAGCATGAATAAATCAATCATACAGAGAACAGAACTGTAAAGCAACACATGAATGAAAATAAAGGATTTGACCTGAATATTAATGGTTTTGAGATATGAGGTAAGCTGTGAATAACGAATTGTGAAGCATCATTTGAAACTACAGTGCACTTGATATGTTCATTAATATTTATAAGAGAATATTTTCAGTTTTCACACTAAAATTTTGGTCATGTATTGGATTTTCCTTAACTTTCTCACTACGAGCTCAGTCCCAGGGACTGACCTCATAACCATTTTGTGTTTGTTATAGTTTTCAAACTATGACTATTAATACAGGAAGCATATCTTCATGAAATTTTGCAGATTATCAGTAAACATTACAAGGCTTTAGTACACAAAATATCAGATTTTTTATTACGTTTTATGATTTTTTAAGTAATGATTTGCTTGTGCATTTTTTCTCTACAAATGTTGAATATCCAACATGCATAATAATTTTCATTTTAAGATTAAAAATACTTTATGCATCAAAAAATTGTCAAATTTCACATGCGAAATCTTAATAATCTTCTAATAACTTCCAGTTAATTATCAAATGCTTTTTAGATAAAATTCTAAATTTTATCTGTTATTTTCACTATTGTATCTCTGTATGGGTTTGGTCAATTTGACCCATCTCGTAACCAACACAAAAATTTAGGAAATAGATAAAAATTGTGCTTTTTTCATTCTAGAATGATTACAAATCATAACAAGGAACCACAAATGTTTTGTCTAAATAGCTTAAATCTCATAACATTATACATCTATATATATATATATATATATATTTTATTTCATTGGTAAGCTGTGTCTAACTAACATTACAGAAGTTGCAACAACTTGGCATGTGTTACCATATCCAACAGCAAATAAAACTGGCCCTTACAAAGTGACCTGACTTCGGTGACCAGTATTTTGTAAAATAGTCACATTTTGGTTATAATAAATTACATATGCATATTATCAATATTTACAATTCAGTTATTACATCTCAGTTATTTTTCTTAAAACATAGAACAGTAAATAAGAAATAAAGAAAAAATAATTTTTCCACTTACAAATTTTGCACTCGTTTCCTTGCTTGCCGTAATTTGTTAAGCCTTGTCAAATTTCACATGTGGAGGATGTAAAACAAAATAATTTTTTTAAGGTTTTACATACGCATTTTAAAATAAGCAAATATAAATCACGGGATCAGTATTGCAAAATTCCATCGTAATTTATCACACATACTATATAAACTGTATTTGAGTAAAAAAAATAGTTTTTTTGACAACATTTTCACTTACCACTTCCTTCAGCGATTCAAGACAAAGAACTAATCTTGGGAATTTCCCACCTTCTAAAGACTGAAAAAACCACCAGGGGGACATTCTGAGCTTTTGATTGGTTATTCACATGTCAAAGACAGATGTATGTGTACGCAAGCATTTCCAAAATTGGAAAGTGGTGGACGGGCCATTGTGTTTGATTCACTAAATGTAGTGATATCTCAGCAAATAGAAATGATAGGAAGTTCTTATTTTACATTCTAGCTTGTCTATATCAGTAATTTGAGTTTATAATTCATCAGAAACTATAAACTTTGTATTTGGACATCACAAACATCTATTTGGAACCAAAGCTGTATTCAACACACCACATGACACATAAAAATTGATATTTAGAAATTTTGTTTTAATATTAATTTTGAATTAATTAATGTATAATACTGAAATTTAATTATAATCTACAGTGTGATACCAAACTTATTGGCATATATCTATAAAATAGTAGATTAATAAAATTTTGAATGCAAGCCTACAAACATGATGAGATGCCCTTTGGCCCCTGACCGTAAAAAGACTCATAGCGAAAGGGTTAAAAAAAGATGAGTAACAGGTAAGCTCACACTGTATTTGAGGGAAATCTCAGTTTGACCTGGTGTTTTCAGTAAAGGTAATGAAAAGTTTTTGATTGGATTAAATCAAAATATTCACAAGCAGGTGAAATTATCTTTAGAAAGTGAAATCCACAAAATTAATTTAAATATTATACTAAATGTAAATCTATTGTACTAAGTGTTCTCTTTGGAGTTGATCAAATATTTTAAAGAGTGCTGACTTAAATATTTTATAAGCACACAATTTCACTGTACACTTTCTTCATATTGTTTTAGTACAAGGAACAGTTGAAATGCATGAAAATTTAGAATTTTAGTGTAGAGCCAAAGGCAAAATGTCACTTTTGACCTGTACTAAACTCTTATCTGAAAGGAGTCTAATGGAAGCAAAATGTTAGTGTTAATGGATTGCCATTAGGGAGTGGCACTTGTACAGTAGTTAGTTTGTTTCAGCTATATGTGTAGAAACACATACTTGCACGGAATGTTGATGGGTGTCAAGGTAGCTGTGTTACTTGTTATCATGGCAATGATCACAATGGTCGACACATCTGAGTAAGTGACTAACTGAAGCCTGGGTGACTGGCCCATCCACAAGTGCAAGGGATACAATGTCTACAGGTGATATACATGTGAGCACATATAAATCCTGTAATATTCACTTGACCTGACAACATGAATCATACCTGTGTCTAAAAGCATCTTTGAGTCATAGAACTATCATAACCAAACTATTACAACTTAATCCTATACTTCTAAGCAAATTTCTACCAAAGAGAATTTGACAGACTTTACATTTCAATCCTGACTTTTTCTTTTTTATGATTAAATTTTTAACCTCCTTGGTTATCTTCTTCACTTAAAAAGCCATTTGCATTGCACTTGCATTCATCCAATCATTTTGCTTTATCAAGCTATTTCTATATCGCATAATAGAAGGAAAGTTCAGTGAGAGATACCTGGCTGGCAACCTCTCCAACCTCAAAGACTACTCTGCAGTCCCTAAGACTCGAGTCTCCAAATGGTGACCTTCCAAACACCAAGAAAGGATTCTGTGGAAACTTAGATGTCCACATCAATACTCTAGTAGAACCAAGCTTGCCTGCTGGCCAACCAAAGATACTGCCACAGCAGATATGTAGCCATGCAAGACCTTGAGGAAAGTGTGTGGTTTCAAAAAACACCACCAACACCCCATATGTTTGCACCTTTGATGGATCCATCATATTCCTCAGCCAAAGGAAACTTTCCTGGAGCTAAAATCTTTGAGTAAACCTTTCAAGTGTCAGGAAGGTCAACTTGTATTGAAGGAACCAGGGTTTTAAGTAATATTCACCTGTCTTTTGATAGGAAAGTGTTGGTGACCATCAATGTCAATATGAGATGTATATATTGACTGCTACTGCTCACCTCCAACTAATCAGTTTTGTATTTAAACTCAGTCACTGGAAATATGGGAACTACCACAACAACTCAGAGATTGAATAGTACCTTACATTTCAACAGATAAGAATCCTAAAGCACCATTCTCAAGAACAAGAAGACAGGTGGTCAAAGGCCTTGACAGTTTACAACTGAGTATTTTCATTTTTTAATTCTACTGGATAAAAAGTGTTAATAAAATTGTTATCTCAAGATTATTTATGCTAATCAAATCATCTATACATCTAAAGTTAAAGTAAACATTCCAGATTTATGCACTTTTCAATAAACCTATTCTTATAAAAATAAAGATATAAATTTGCTAAAGAAGTAGAAGAGTTCCCCACTGGAACTAGTACTTGTTAAAAATACCTGGTAATTGAAAAAACGTTAGTATTATAAATATAAAAAGTTAACATTTTTTTTATAGTTTTGAAGGTAAATTTTCTTTCTTCCAGTGCTATGAAAGGATGAAAATACTGTTCTATTAATGAATTCAAAACAAAAAATAAATCTTTGAATGGAATTACAGTATAAAAAGTGGTAAAATCAAATGTTTGAATATTTTTCACTTGTTACACTATTATTTAAATAC
>NW_013665950.1:634563-654462 GCF_000517525.1 Limulus polyphemus | reverse complement strand
AAACAAATCTAAATTTAATTAGACATTTATTTATTTTAAGAATAGCATACAAATAAGTAAATATACAAAAGAATTTGGTTTAGAATAAAGTCTCTTATTAACTTTAATGAAATTATTAATTACTGTACCTTGAGATTGGTTAACACTTTTGTGACAGGCATCCTTTACTGTGCATGAGGTTTACTGTGCACACAAGGTTTTAGTGTCTTACATTCAATATTTTATTAAACTACTTTTTTGTTCATCTTATATCAATTACTATGGCATAAACACTTAGCTAATAATCTGTATTTTAATAGTATACGTTTTAAGTTCTTAATTCTAGAAGAAAATATTTAAAAAAATCCTAAACATCCCCTAGTGTTACACACATAACGCTTTCTCTAGGCATCTTCTCTTCTCTATTTTATCCACCACCCCTCCATAAGTATGATATTAAACATAAATTATTCATGATAAAATCATCATTGCTGAGACAAACCATAATTATAAAGCCTTCAATTTTGTTTGGTTACAGAGATATCAATTAGAAAATCACCTCTCCTGCCACATCCTCTCTTTCAGGCTAATAGTTCTCTCTTACATTTAATTATATATTACCTATAACCAATAGAAAATCAAGGTTTTCATCCATCAAATGACGTATTGTATAATGTGTTCTGAATAAATAAGCATCAATTTCACTCTTAGTACAAGCTTCATTCCCATGGGAAAGTTAACAACTAGCTTGAATGAATGTGTAACAGCTCTTGTTGGATAGTCAGAAAGCCAGGCAAATTTTGAGATTTAGGAGAAGTTGTCTACTTTTTCATGTTATTAGTCTATGTTCTTTGTCAATTTGAATGAGATATAGTGTTCACATAATCATTAAAATTGACACTTACCAAAGGTATTTCCAGCACATTTGTAAAATGGTACACTTTCAACAAGTACACCAATAATCAAAACACTATGAGTTTAATGATTCTTATTTCCTTTTCCATTGCCTTTAATTTTTACTAATATTCCTTTTCTTTTAGCCTCCTGGTGGCTTAGTGGTAAGCTTAAGGGCTTATAATGCTAACAATTGGGGTTAAATACTAAAAGTAGACACAGTGCATATAGCCCATTGTGTAGCTTGCACTTAAACATAAACAAAAACTTTTTTTCTCTAAAGCAAGTTTTAAGTGAATAGAGCTGAATGACTTTTCAACTTCTCAACAGCTTAGTTAACTACTGCATGAATCTATTTATGATTTCAGGAAGGTTTCTGTATACAACTAAGCAGACTGAGAATTAAAGGTGCTTTGCAATACTTCTGTATCAATTATTACTTGTTTGGTTCAAGAAGGTAGTGAAGCAGATACTTGACTCATTACCAATATTTCACAAGACAAAATACTTTTTTTGTTTGTACGCACTATTAAACCCTTTCACAACAGTCTCCTGCAATTTGCTGGAGCCCAATTGTTGAAGGACACTCGTACAATAATACATGCGGTAACTCTGAGATTTCTCTACATATCATCTCAAAAACTGGCATGATTTTCTTAAAGATCATAAGTATCTTGTACAAAAAGATTGACATTATTTTAACTGAGTGTTTTTACTAAAAATATTATAGTTATCTATTGTAGTTGCTTGCACTCAAACTCTTAACAAATTGAGTGCAAGGTGTTTTTCATGTTAAGTTTAAAAATACTTTTCTTCATCTCATAGTTTTCATATTTCATATGCATAATCTCTAGAACCTCCTATATGAATATTAAATTTTTTAGAAGTAAACATTTATATTATATTTTTCATTTTTCTCTACCACATCACTAACTCTAGCTATTATCATCAACATACAGTCCAATGAAATGTTTAAAATTAAGAAATAAAAAATGTACATACTTTTCATTTTTAGTAGAATATCTTAAAAGATATTCTTTTGGTTATATTCATAATTTCATGTTATTTCCTTTTCACATAAAGTTATCTTTTAATAGTTTCTTTTCTTTTCCTGTCCTTTACAGTTTATTATTCATACTGACACAAGTCAATGGTGCCCCAGAGACATATTACAGTATCTTCAGCAAAGATGCCCAAGCCTTCAATAAAACTATCTTGCACTTGTGTAAGATCGTAAGCCTTGAGAACTTAGGTAAAGTTTGAGACTTATTTTTAAAATAAATTGTAAACTTTCACACTATTAAAGGATTAGTAGTAGTTTATTTAAAAAAAGCAACAGTTTGTAATTAGTATTATCTTAGTTAATACATAATTAACTAAGATATAAAAGTAAAACCTGAATAAAGTTTAACTCTCTCTCTAACTATAACATACTTAGGTAAGAAACAATCGTAAGTGCTATCAAGGATCAAACACCAACAATACTACCTACAGTTTCATCTACCCAATAATGACAACTGAGCACCAATTTCAAAATAACTATTGTTGGATTATAGTTGTAAAATGAGCTCTTTCTAACGGTTATAAATATGTGCATCAAATAAGTACATGTAGCTTGTAAATCTCAAGGCTACGTATAGAAGGTTGGCAAGGCATGTCAGGGGTTGGAAAATATTTTATTGTTTTAACTTAACTCAGCCAAAGAACTTTGGAACATATGATTAAATAGCACAGTAAATGTAGTTTTTGTCTAGGCATACATCTATAGGACTGGGGTTATCTGATTTAGGAGAAAAGACTGTGAAGGTTGACATTTTTCACAGCTCATAGGTCATGTGACAACAAAACTGAAATTAAAGTATTTTTTCAAAGGTTTTGTTTGACACAAAGGAATTAAGCTTAGATAAGAAAAAAATTTGAATTAGAACATACATTATAATGTTAATTTTATTGACAGGAAAGTTTAGTTAAATTTTGAATGTTACTTAGTGACTTGCATAAAAAAGATGTATGAAGGTGTACCTGTGTTTAAAGGGTTAATGAAATTAAAAATATATTTTCTTTAAAAGTTAGCTTTTTCATTTACTAAAACACAGAGATTTTGTTCTTGATTGGATTCACTATTTTCTATGGGTTTTTGGCATATATAAAGAAAAATGCTAGGTTCCATGACTTTTCAGGTCTTGAAAATTATTTTTGAAATCATATGTTTTCCAGATTTCCAAGAACCCATGAGAACATTCCTAATTTTATACAAATGTTTCAAAATTTTATTTCTTCTAAGCATATGTAGTTTTTAACTACAGAATTTTGGGTTAATTTCAGCCTAGTTATCTTACGTTCTGGGTCATTCATCTATTGTATCAGAGGTGTTTTCTCTTGGGAAAGAATTCTGTGAAGTAAGTCATACTATGTACAATCAGAAGCGATCTTTTCCACAGGCAAGTTAAATGATACCTTAAAAATACAATCGTGACCACCAACACTTTTTATCAACTTGTGTCAGAATTTACATCTTGTATTTTTTTATAAAAAGATATCTAAATAATGTTCATAGTAATTTTCTGCCCTTTTGACATAATTACAGTGTCAATTTTTTTAATACTTTATTACTTTAGTTGGCTTTTCAACATTCACTTACAATTGAATACAAAAACAATCAGATAAAAAACCCTTTTTTTACCAATAAAATTCACTATTACTCTTTCTTTTTAATGTTTTTTAGGCAATAAGCACCTTTTGTTTGCAGGTTAAATATTTAAATCAGAAGACATTTAATTTAATTCTTTACCTTTATCTACCTACAGAACATCAGTAATTGGAATACTACTACGTGGATTCCTTAACATAATTAAAAAAACAAAAAACAATATTGCTTGGTATCATATCATAACCTAACATATTTTTGCATATATTAAAAAAAACAAGCTGAAAACTCTTGGTTTAATTTGAATCATAATATTCTAAGTTACCTTTTACAAAAAAAAGATTAAAAACTGAAAACTAACACTTACTTTATCAAATAATTCTCTCTCTGTCAAGTCTAGATCAGAACCAAAATGTTCAGGATCATTACCTAACAGTGATGATGAACGGGGTTTTCCCAAAGGTTTGACCACTAGTTCTTGACTTGAGCCTGTTAGTCGACCTAAGAAGTAAATAATTTGCATGAAATCAAAACAAAATAAATGTAAAAATTCTACTTCAATAAATTACAAACTGTTGCTTTTTTCAAATAAACCACTACTAATGCTTTAATAGTGTGAAAGTTTACAATTTACAATGCTTTCATCTGAACATTTGTCAAACTATAGAATTCTAAAGATACTTGGTTCCTAAATATTTATATTCCATGATAAATATCTAGCTACTGTTCTCAAAGTACACTGTTTAAAGATTTTCTGATTTCACAGCATATGTAAAGAGGATAACAATATATACTTATGGAAACCAACCAATATACATCAAGTCTTAGCTACTGCAGTTGGAACATAACTGCAGCATTAATCAATTTATCTTTTATTCTGCACATAAACCTATTTAAATATGGGGAATCTCATGACTGTTTTTGGCTTGTGAAAATATCCATAAGAAAAAAAAAAGTCTGAAACCCAATGACCCAGGATGTTCTACTGACAACCCCAAATATTAGAGAACAGCAATGCATCACAAACAGTACTTTCCAAGACCTACAACCATGATTTGGAGGTTGTTCTAAACTGGATAGGTGAGGTGAGACTAAAACTTCAGTTCTAAAAAATGATGCTGAAGAAAAAAAGGTGTTTTACCATTATGGACAGTAAGGTAATAATCATGTAAGTTAAAAATTGGATGAAAAGTTTTCTTGGTAAACTGTCTACAAAATTTACAGACACACCAATATTACACTGGTTCAGATTATTTATCAAATACAGCACATCATTAATAGTAAACTTACTTAAAATAAATCCTATCTGCATAGCATCTGCTTACTGTTCAACTCACTAAAAAGCACAAACTATAATCTAAAAAAAAAAAACATTTTTTATATGGCTTTTAAATTGTGTAATTTTGTAAAGCTTCTCACTTTTAGACTCATTGAGTCTGGAAATTATTGAGTCTAGCATAATATTTTTAGGTTGTTTTGTAAATTTCCTTGTGATCATGTCAACTGAAATATTTTAATAAAATCATTGATAGTTGAAATATTTCTTAAAATTAAGCTAAAGTTGTGTTAAATACCTTAATAATTACATAAAAACCTTTAAACTCCGAAACTTATATAAGAAAAGGGTAATGATAATTAAACAATTTTGTGGAAATTTTCAGGTGCACCGATTTCCCTGACAGTAAAGGTTAGGTTCCATAAAATAAGGGAGTGTTACGTATCTGCTTGTTTGTTTGTTTCCAATAGATATTCTTTCCAAGGAGCTTCAGTGATACAAGTCCTTTCTTTATTAAACCAGTTTATTCTTCCTTGATGCAAACTTTTAGAACACAGTAGTTCCATAATCAGTATGTTTCTCATCACTTTAAACTTAACAACTTTTATAACACACGCTATAAATCAGAGCGATTCACAATCTCGATAACTTCGCTTTGATGAGTGCAAAACACACACTTTGCGGCTCACTAGCTCAAAACTAACAGAATCATAAATTACATGGAACTCAAAGTAACTAATGCTCTCTCTTCATTCATTTATATATGCTGGCTTTCTCTGCCAGGCTTATATACTGACGAAGAGGGTCTCTGGACTTCCCTGATCATTAGAGAAACTCATCAGCAGCATCACATGACTTCCGCTGTCGTAACAGGAGGTTTAAAAGGAAATTTTATGCAAAGTTAAACTGTATTCCCCAACTTTTGACTAAGTTGTGAACAAAGAAATAGACTAGACATGAAGAAAGTCAAATGAAACAATCTTTATTTTAACACAAAAACAATAAAAGTGAATGCATTGACTTAAGATGGTACTTTTACTGGAGGTTTGAGAGCATTCAGAAATATTGTCTAGAAGTTGGGGGAAAACTGCCAATTATGTAACAACTTGTATGAGAAGAGTTGCTAAAAATCTTCAGTACAAATTACAATTAATAACACTCTCAACTATGATTAACAGGCAAAACACGAAAAGCTTCTATCACACTGCCTTAGGTCATCAGCTGGGTAGCCTTTGTCAGCATTGTGTTCTAAACAGAGAAAACATAGCATTATATACGTGAAAACAATAATGCTATTCCTCTCAGGTTGCATGCACTACCCACACAACTGTTGTTCATCGAAGAATAAGGGAGGTTATATTTTCAAGGTATCATATGATCAACCAGTGGAAAAGATGGTTGCCTTCTTTTACACAGTACTTAACTTTACAGAATTCTTTACCATGAGAAAGTACATGTGCTACCAAAGCTATAGTATTGTGCAAAAGTGTTAGGACAAAATCAAAAATTAGATTTTATGCTACTTTTAAAGAACAATGGAAGATAAATCACAGGTGAAACATCAAATTAATATTAATCTTCATATTTAGTACAACAGAAACTCAGTGGATGTGCTTGAGTTCAGCAAACAGTTAATATTTTGTGTATCCCCTTTTGCTTTAATAAATGCAGGCAGTCTTTCAGGCATTGTTGAAACATATTTAATCAAAGTATCCTTTGGGATTTTACTCCATGCGTCTCTAATACACACCCATAAAGTTTCTTTGAAAGTAGCTTTTGATTTGTAAATCTATCAAATCTCAGATATGCTCAATTGGGTTGAGATCGGGGCTCTGTTGGGGCCATTGCATCATTTGAATGACTCCAGCAACTTCTTTCTTAGCTAAGTACTTTCTGCATAGGTTGGATGAGTGTTTGGGATCATTATCTTCTTGGTAGTAAAATCCTTTACCAATAATACATAAACCACTGGGTATACCATGATGGATCAGCATCTGATGGAACTTGCACTGATCCATTATTCCATCTATTTTGCAAATATCTGCTGTCACCTCAGCAGAAAAACACCTCCAAACCATCACACTGCCTCCCCCATGCTTCATGGTAAGTGCTATGCATTGAGATAAGTATCTTTCACCTTCCTTCCACTGGACGTACAACCTACACTTTGAACCAAATATTTCATACTTGGGCTCATTCATCCAATACACCCTTTTCCAATCATCAACAGTCCAGTTTTTGTACTTTTTAGCAAATGTCAGTCTCTTGACAATATCTGGAGATCAAAGTAAAGGTTTTTTTAACTGCTACATGACCAAATATTCCATTCTCATTGAAACTTCTTGATACCATAAATCTGGACACTTTTCTGTCATTTGGTACATGGTCATTTATCTCATGCTTGAGATCAGTGACAGTTTTCCTTCTGTCCTGAAGGCTACATAAACAAAGATACATAACATCAGTATCTTTGAGTTTAGGTGTTCTGCCTCTTCTTTTCCTATTTTCAAATTTACCTGTCTAGGTCTCATAATCTAGGGTGTACTAAACAGCGTTTCAGGAGCAATTTGTCGAAGAATCCAACCAGCATCAGGTAACGCTTTTATATGAACTATCTGCTCTACTGACAATTCTCAATGGTTTTTGGGCCATGGCATGACAACGAAACTTAATATATAGTGTTAAACACTGTTTTTATCAATGGTTTATTTGTGGAGTTTAAAATGATTTATTCTAGCATATACCAGTATCATATGCTATCTCCTTGCTAGCTTCTTTTTATAGTTAAGGCACTGCATGGGGTACCATGACAGTTATTTCAGCCCCTAAATTTGATCAGTATGTTCAATCAAGCAGAACCCTTATGACATGCCCTTGGTACAAGTGTATGGGAATTCTAAAGAATGATAAGTATTTTCATCCTGGCTCATTCAATTGTCAACAGGGATTAGTGAAACATTATCATAGTGTTGAAATTTAAATTCTATAATGACATGGAAGAATTAGCCCCATAGACTAAAAAGAATGACAAAATATTCTCTCATCCTAACACTTTTTCACAGTACTGCAAATAACCAAGAAAAATAGGTAGCTAGGGCAAAAAAGGAATACAGACTTCCTTGACCAATGTTCTATAGTTAAAACTACATACACTGTACAATATATGGTGTGAAGGTATAGGAGTGTGGCACTAGAAAACTGCCACATTTTACTCTTCCATAATTAGGGAAATGTATAGCTTTATTATTCAGGTACATGTATAAGCTTTTTTAAAAATATTTTATGCAGATGCTCTACATTTAGTTAAGATCTTGTGAACAAGAGGTAAGTAGCCATAAACTTGCCTTTATCCTTGTCTCAAGTTAAGGTTACATACTACAGTAGGAATTATGTACAGCTCATATCTCTTGACCAAATTTCAGAAATATGAATCATACTTAAGAAGTGAGATGGTACACAGGTTCATACAAAGTTAGTATTACCTGGGAATTAACCACCCCCTACTATCTACAGCCAGAAGATCACTGTTGTAAGTAATCTAGAATTGAAGGACAAAATACTTTGATCTGTTTGAAATTGTGGTATAGACATAGCCATTTTCAAGATAATTATAAATGACATAAAAGATGGCTATTTCCAAATGTAAAAGTCCAGTTTATATAATACTCTACTGTTTGTTTCACTTTTTGAAATACATTTCTACTCAAACCTCTCATATATGGATTTAATACTTATCTCTTGGGCACAGTTTTACCTGAGAATACCACAAGTGAAAGGCTATCATATTTGTGAAGAACTGCCCCTTTTGAATAGTATTTAATTCATTCTAAGAGAGCAAAGCAGCAGCTCGATCATAAAAGATAAAATTGTGTAGTATATTCAGTACTCCATGTTCAATGAGTGTCATAAAAATTATAGTATGAAGAATTAGTAAGTGATGTTATTTGTTTCATTTAAGTAATTTGTATTATTTCATAACCAAGAACTTTGTTGCTTCACAAAATAATTAAATAGCTTTTTTGTCACTCTGTAATTTACCTGTTAGGGATTCTACCTGGTTTGGAGTATCACAACAGGAGGAAAACAGAATCCTAAAGCTGAAAAAAAGAGCAATGTGACACAAGTGAATGTTAAAAGATGTACTCCAATGGGCACCAAATATCAAATTTGGTAAGTTAAAATCTGAAGTTTTCTCTTAAGGTGACTGTGTACAACAGCTTATTTATAAATACTGCTGGAGCAAGACCTGATAAGTGTGGTTAGTCCTAAGGTATGAAATACAACCCTTTCCAGGATCTTCAAATGATTCAATGCATGTTAGATAAAAATGAAAAGCCTAATGGGACAGAAAAAGTGATCCCTTGAATGAGAATTTGGAATCAGTCAGGACAGATAACACAATAAGTAAAAAACAGTAGTTAATTTCCTTTGCAACCATATCTTAGGGAGAAGGTTCATCTGGATATGAATACAGAACTTTTCAAGAAAATACATGATGCATAAACCCTTAGATATTTGAACACTTCCTACTCTATGAAAGCAAAAGTTAAAGAATGTGTCTTGAGGAAAAGCAACAAGTCACTAAGGGCTTAAAAGGAGAAGTTAAGAAATAGAAGACTAAGCCCTTTGAATAGTATCTAAGAGCTCAGGGACATTGTAGACAAAAGCTCAGGGCAAATCTGTAAACAACAGAGATAAAAGAGATTGGTGACTCCCATGGCATAAAAATGTGCCTGATAAGTTAGCTTTATAGCCTGTTATAGTGGTTAGGCCATCCAAAGTGTCAGTGAGGCTGGATCAAGGACTGGAAGCTATTAGAGTGGAAAAAAGATGGTTGACCACCACTGTGAAGGCACTGATCAATGGACAATCCCAGCAATTTGCAATAACCATTGAAAAACTAAAAGATGGAGAGTCCATTCTGTGAGGAGCCAATAATCTTGAAAAAGAGAAAGTGCCAAAATGTTGATCACATCGGAAAAGTGATAGGCTCAAAGTTAAACATGCTGAGACAGATTTATGGTCAAAAACTACTAGGAAGCAAGATCCTACTGGAGGTAGCGCATATGAATGTGATCCAAGGTAAGCCATTGTCCCCAAAGCTAAAATAATGTTTTTCGGCAGTAGGTGTAGAAAACCAAAATTTAAACACCAGAATCTCCAAGGCCAGAAGTGCCCTAGGAGATGGCTGAAGTATCCTCTGAAGTGTACTGATCCAAAATCCAAGATGGATCAAATACAGAGTTGTACAAAATGAGATTTAGCATTGTGAACAATCCCTCAAGATATATTGCAAACTGATTGGTCAATTGGTGTGTGTGTGTGTGTGACAGAGGCTGAGTCAAAGACAAAGAAAGAAGAAGTGGTCTAGACAAAAGCATAAGTCAATATCAAGTGATATGAACAGAGATGACTGGTTAAGACCTTGACTAACTGACAAGAAATGTATGGAGCCAAAGTCAGGCCAGATGGAAGGGCTCAGGACTGCTAAACTTCCTCTTGATGATAAGAACACAAAATAGTGAGATGATGAATGAATCATGATATGAATATAAGAATCTTGGATACCCCCCCCCCTTGTAATCAAGCATTTTCTTCAAAAATTTTCATAAGATTCTCATGTGTTACATTTTATAAAAAGGAATCACCAAGAAACAACTGAGATGAGACAGATCTATCACAGTTTCCAATCTTCAGATTTCTTCGAAACAACAAAAAAAGAATGGAGACATGTGGTGAACAACTCTAACAGCTCCTACTGTTTTATAAGAGAACTGAAACCTTCTGATCCAATGTTTGCAGTCAAACTGGATTGGAAGGAAATGGAAAAGATAAAGAGTGAAAATAAAGAAGAGGTAGAAAACAAAAGTAAAGGAAAAAGACAACACTGAAGAATATTTTGAGCTCAAGGTTCCAGAAGCAAAGTGGTCTCATAAATGAGCAAATTAACCTAGATGATCCTACAACCTAGACTGAGGGTATATCTGGAATTAAGAAAGTAGCTGAGTAGTTTAAGTAGAATCATCTCACTTGTTTATATGCTAAATTCAATTGTAACAAAAGAAGCAGATGCAAAACACTGAAATGCAAAAAAAGAAGACAAGGCAGGAGGACAACTACTACCTGCCAAACATCTTAAAATGGTTCAATAACAGGAAAAAAAACAAGCTACAACCCAAAGAAGTTCCTACTGGTGCACACCTTTCCTAAATGTGAAACATTATTAGGGGAAATTCCAGCAAAAAACAAAAATGCAAAAAGGCCCTTTCAAGGTCTATTGAAATATGGGAAAGCATGACTGGGAACAAGCAAGTTGCAACACAACATGGTGTTCTAGTGTGTCCAAGGAAAAATGATAACAAATACTAAACTAGTGAGAGCCACACACACACAAAGTGAACACTGATCCTGATTAAAGAAATGAAGTGCATGAGAGCAGCTGATAACCAATAACTATTCTGAAGAAAAAAGAACTAAATTGATGAAGAGGCATGCAATAAGCCATATGGAAAAGCTCAACCCCAAAAAATGATATGGGATCTAAAATTGTGAAGAAAAATTAGTTGTAGAAGTCAACACCACTAAAAGGCTACCTGCATAATGATTGTAAGAAACATGAAAACATTAACATCCTGCTGATTTATGAAGGAATTAGCAACAACCCAAATATCAAGATAACGTAGAAGGTACAAGGATTCAAAAAAATCACCTAACATAACAAGAGTATTCTCAGGCATAAAATAAATTAGTTGAAGATTTAAAATAGTAAAGCTTCATCAAGACAAAGACTAGCAAATAACTCCTGCTTCTTAGTCAAAGAAGGCAAACAGGTCTGGGCAAAAGATCAGGCTTATTCTCCAACATGAAAAAAAGGCAATGATCCACAATGGAAAAACCAAACTATGATGCTAACAGAAGATTCAGCATTAAAATCCCCAATATCTTGATCAATGAGAACTAACAATGCAACCATGAGAACTTCTTGCAAACTAGAAAAAAATTCTGTGAAGAAGAAGACCAAAAAATACAAAGTTGTAGAATTTCCTGTATTAACTGAAGTGTTAACATTCTGGTTAATAACAACTGCTGAATTCATAACCAAAGCAAACGAAGTCACAAAGTTTACAGCATATTTTTTGGTGAGAAACCAGAGAGAGCTATGTAGTTTTCCTAGCACTTATGCAATAAGTCATGTGGAAGTTGGATATAAGAGAACTTTGGGTAAGTTTACGCATGTAATGCACTGTGTCAAAGACATTCAGAACCAAAAGTGATTTTGCTGACAGAGAAAGAACAATTCAGAAAGAAAGTCTTACATAATTTTAGAGCTAAACCAACCTGGTGTGAATGTACTTTTTATCAGCATAAACACTGTTTGTTGACATTATAGATTCCCTGTTTTTACATGAAGAAGCCTAAAAAACTCTTTATCCCCCTATTCTTTAATAAAAGTGGATTAAAATGACTAATGTGATCTCAGGAGAGAAACATAAGCAGGACCAAATATTTTCTGGATTTCTGGATTGTGATTCTGCTTTGAAAAGATAACAGGCTATACATACTAAAATAAAGATCAGTAACAAAGAATCACATGCATATATAAGTATTATTAAACAACAGCATGATTAAGGATAAAACTCAACATTTTAACTTATTACTTCTTAAGCATTACTTGTCCAAAGGCCGAATTTAAAAATTATAAGTTGTTATCCTTTATTTCATCTCAGGAAAGTCTGGACATGATACATGGTGTTTCAAAAACTACATGGTCTACAAAGCCATGATCAGGCTATTATTTTGTCAAAATGCAGACAAACCTTCTGTACTATCTATTCTCATAATTGTTATTTTTACCAATCTAAACAAATGTTATGTAGCAATATATATATATATGTATATACTCTTGTAATATCTATTTCCTAAAGTTTAATTCATCAAACATCTGGAAAGAAAAAGTGTAAGGGCTAAGCACTTACAAATTGAGCTTTATTTAAAATATAAACAAAGGCTTTATAAAAAAGAAAATAATTACTTTTATAATAGCTTTTATATGAAAACTGTAAATCTCGGAAGTCTTAACAAAGACATACTTCTTTAAAATATTTTTTCATAGCTTCTTCAAATTTCTAGTAAGTGTAATTTCTTAAAATTTCAGAGCTATAATACCACACCTTTTTTATCCTTTTCCAATGGTAACTTTCCAGATATATTCTCTCGAGCTTGTTCAAAAAACCATGTGATTTCTTGTTCATATAACTTACTTAAAGAACATGTGTATACCTAGTAAAAAAAAATAGATAGTTAACTTTATTATATAATGTACCATGTATTTATTTACACACATGATATAACTAAATTTGAAAGCTCAAAACACCTAGTTTGGAGTATCCTTTCAGGAGGCAAATAGAATCTTGAAGCTGAAGAGACAGTGATATGAGTTAATTAACAGTTGAAAAACATAATCAAATTCATCACACTGGCATTATGCTTATCAGTGATAGCTAACAATGCAGCCACAGCATATCTTTGCACATTATGATGGAAAGTCCACTCTGCCAGATAGAAACAATCATTAATGGGAATGAAGAGAATCCACAATCTTAGTGCGACAGTCTCCTCTATTTTACACAACCTTATAACCATGGTGGTATATATAGTTTAACTCTGAAAATACTTAATATATCTTCATGAAAATTGGTAAGCTTTCGTTAAACATTAAAAGTCTTTTGTAGACAAATATTTAGAATTTTTAGGTATTTTCATTACAACTTTGTCAATGATATGGAGCCAGAGTGTTGACTCCTCCAAGTTCAAAGTGATTTTCTTGTTAAGATTAAAAATGCTTTTCATCATCTGAAAATTGTCAAATTCCATTTGTGTAATCTCTAAAACTTCATAAATGAATATCAAATGTTTTTTTTCAGAAAAACTTTGTTTCATCTGTTATTTTCTTTATCTTAATTTTATACAGAGTTGGTTGGTTTGACCAACCTTGTAACCACCATAAAAATTGAAAATAAATCTAAGTTACCCTTTTTTGTGTCTAGAATGACTGCAAATTGCAACAGGTAATCACAACTGTTTATCCTGAATAGTTTAAAGCTCATAAAAGTATACATCAATTTATACTTAATTTTAAACCATGTCTAACTAATACTCTTGCCACACAAGTTGTAAATAATTTGACAAACATGCAGCTCATGCTACTGTAATGCATGAGCTGCTCGCAAGCATACCTTGTAAAGAATTATCATCATCTCATCTAATCTAACCTACTAAGTTTCTAACTTTTACATTTTAGTTACTTTTATAATAATATATATGGAATATACATGAAAAACAAGAAATATAGGATTTACCTGGGTCTTCTTTTTTGTTTTTGCTCTTGACTGTTGTTGAAACTTAACCCTACTTTTTAATACTAATGGTACAACTTCACTAAATAATTTTTTATTTAATGAAATAATGCATTTAAGAACACAAAATAATAATACAAGTAGACAATGTTCTATAAATATCATAATTTATCTGGCTTTCTTTGTGATAAGAACCATTAAAAAAATCAGCTAAGCTTGTCGATATGTTTCCCAAGGGAATAAAGGTTGAACTGGAAGCAAAATAGACAATTCTCCATACAGAAAACATTGTAATACAATATGTCATTTGATATATTGAAATTCTGGCTTTCTACTGATTAGAAATAATATAGTATTAAATATTAGAGAGAACTATTTGCAATTTGTGAAAGAGGGAATGTGACAGGTGGGCATGGCAAGTGGGTCTGATTTTCTAGTTTAAGGTTCTGTAAACAAATAAGATTGAAGATTAAAAATTTTGATTTTCCTGAGTAATAACTATATTATAATAAGCAATTTATGTTAAATTCCACACTTCTTGGAGGGGTGGTAAATAAATTAGGGAGAGGGGAAATGTCACAATTCTCATACTAGAGGAGATTGAGGATTGTTTTAAATATTTCCTTATAAAGTTAAGAACTTAAAACTTAAATAATATTAAAATTTGATTTATTAAGTATATTTTGATGCCAAGTTTATTTGTATACATTGATAATAAAGTAGCTTAATTGAATTTTGAATGTATTTCTGTAAAAAGGTAGTGACATGTGCAGAAAAGGGTATTCATAGGGAAAAAAAGTTAATTAGGCTAAATGTAAAAGAAGCAGATATTCATGAGCAATGCTGTTAGACTTATTAAAAGTAGCTACTAGGAAAGAGCTTTGAGAAATCTAAGTTTATGAGCCTGGTGACGTTGGTGACACGTGATGAATTTCTCGATTGATCATGAATAATTAGGGAGGCCCGAGAGTATTCAAGACGCCCCCTTCGTTGGTATATAAGCCTGGCAGAGAAGCCAGCGATAGACATATAATTAATGAAGCGAATAGTAGTTATGGTTTTTCGGGTAATATAAAGTGTGTGTTTTGCACTCGTGGCAAAGTTATCGAGATTGTCAATCGCTGTGATTTATAGTGTGTATTATAAGAGTTGTTAAGTTTAAAGTCAAGAGAAACATACTAACTGTGGACTTTCTGTGTACTAAAAGTTTATATTGAGAAAGAATAAACAGGTTTAATCAAGAAAGAACTTGTATCGCTGAAGTTCCTCGGAAAGAATTTCTACTGGGAATTAACAAACAAGTAGATACGTAACAATATGCTTAGGACTGGAACTTTTAGAAAGAAATTCGTAAAGGCTATGAGAGAAGTGACAAAAAACCTACTTCAATCCACAATTACAAATAAGAACTAAAAGTGGTTCTGGTAGTAGATAATAACAGATCAAGGATGTATAATGTCAATGAGGTAGTGAATGTCAATTACAAGTTGACACAAGTGCTAGATCATCTTTGCTAAGTGCATCTTTGCTAAACACATCCCTCAGATGATTCTACACCTACAATAGACAACAGAGTATCCCAAGAAATGAATCTGTTAGAATGTGTGCCAATGAGATTAATTACGATTATAAAGATACTGGTGATATGTCAGGTTGTTATTGAAGATAATGTACTTTAAGTGAAATTATAAGATATTAGTTGAATCCACAGAAATAGTAGAACTCAATATATAAGCTACTACATGTAAAAGTAAAGTGTATGAGCGAGACACATACAGTACTTGTAAGGGTTTTAAACATAAATGAAAGCAAAGTAATGTTGCCTAAGAATATGGTAGTAGGTGAAATTAGCAACATAAAAAAGTAGCTAGAGTACACAAACATAAATCAGGTTTTAAAAATAAGTTTATACAAAGTAATATAAATAAAATAGGAATTATAAAAGACTAAATGTAAGCATGGAAGGTGTAAAATGAGACCCAAAAAGTAACCATTTGCTGCATATTCAGCATTTGTGAAAACATAAACATATAGTAAAATAAATAAGAGATTATTTTGGCAGAACATGAGAAGGAATATTAATTACTTATCAAATATCAAAAACATAAAACAAGTTCACATTTAAGGAATGTCCCTTTTCAGAGGATGCCTAGCTCAACCATGCCATTTCAAATGATATTCATGGACATTCTAAGTCCTTTGTGGACACCATACTTTGTAAACAAATACATATTAGATATTTCAGACTATTTAACCACATTTACAGAGGTAATAAGTTTACCTGATAAAAAAACAGTAAATATAGCAAAAGTATTCGTAAATCAAATTTTATTTGGAAATTAAAGAAAGAAATATTATTAGGTGTAAAGAACATAGAGAAATACACAATCCAAATGCTAATGGATTAGTAAGATTCAACAGAATATTTTTAAACACTTTGTAACATAACAATATTGTGAATGAGATTAGAAAACATAAGATGAACAGGTTCCATTACCATTTCTAGCTTATAGATGTATAGCAAAATAATCCACTCAAGAAAGTCCTTTCTTTTATTGCATAATAGAGATGTAATGTTTCCAATGCAGGAGATATTAGCTCCAAGGAAAGTTAATTATGCATCAGTTGATTGGTTGGTTGTTTGGTGTTTTATGGCACAAAGCACCGAGGCTATCAGCGCCAAACAACCAATAAAAACAGTAAAAAAAAATATATATATATATTAAAATGTTAAAACACAGCAATTTAAAACTAAAATAAGTACAAAATTCGGATAAGAGATTTATATGCAATTAAAAAGGCCAATCGTTCTTAAAAAATTAAAAATACAATCAAGTCAGACAGTGTCACCATTGCCAATGACACTGTCCAACGTCAGGGGTAAACTCTTACAAAACACGTGTCTAAAATGGTGCTGCCACTCACAGTCGTAACGACAGCATGACAGTAAAGTGTGGGCTATTGTGACTTGAGTGTCACAAAGGCTACACATTGGTGGGTTAATACCAGATAAAAGAAAAAGATGAGTTAAAAAACTGTGACCAATGCGTAGCCTTGCCAGGACAACTTCCTCCTTCCAATCCTTATGGAAGCAAGACGGCCAAAGAGCAACAGAAGGTTTGATCTGGAAAAGCTTGTTATGACGTTGCTCATCCCAAGTCGACTGCCAACTGACACGAAGCCACACCTTGAAGACATGACCACAGTCCATGTATGGGACAGGCATGGCCATGACGCCACCAGAGCAGACGAACTTAGCTGCAGTGTCAGCAAGCTCATTTCCAAAAATACCGATGTGGCCAGGTATCCAGAAAAACTGGATGGAAACAGAAGATAGAGATAAATGGGCCAGGCACTGTTGAATATCGACAAAAACTGGGTGAGAACTAACGTTAAGCAATTCCAGGGCCAGTAGAGAGCTAAGAGAATCAGTGTAAATAGTACAATCACTGTAATGCATAGCTTCTACATGATCCAGGGCAAGAGAAATAGCATACAACTCGGCAGTGTACACAGAAACTGTAGAGGGCATCCTGGGAGCATCTACTGAGCCAAAGCAAACCATGACAGAGCCTACAGAGTCACCTGATTTCAAACCATCCATGTAAATACGAAGAGAAGAATTGCTCGAAAGATGTTGAGCAAAAAGAAGATGGTACTTCCAATCGGGAGTATCCGCTTTCCTCAGATGACTCAAGGAAAGGTCACAGGAAGAGATGATAATAAGCCATGGTGGAATGGGCTGATCATTGGGGACAGCAATGTCATCCAATGCCAGACCCGATTGAGCCAGTTGTGCCCGGATATGAAGGCCAAAGGGAGGAATTGCAGACTGTCTGTTCTGAAAGAGCATGACCCACCGAGGAAGAAAGACACAATCCCAGATAGGATGCCATGGTAAGGATCAAAGCTTGGTAGAATATTGTAATGAAAATTGCAAACAACGGAGGTAAAGAGGAGATTCGTGGGACTCAGTGTACAAACTCTGGACTGGAGAAGTGCAAAATGCCCCGGTGCAGAGCTGAAACCCCAGATGGTGATTGGGGTTCAGCATCTTCAAGGCCGAGGTCCTGCCAGAACCATAGACCAAAGACCCATAATCCAGTTTGGATCGATTCAGGGCACGATAGATCCTGAGCATAGAACAACGATCCGCTCCCCAAGAGATGGAAGAGAGGACACGGAGGATGTTCAGAGCCCTTGCACACTTGACACATAGCTGTTTGGTATATGGAATGAAGGTAAGCTTATGGTCAAAGATAAGCCCCAAGAACTTTGACTCAGAGACCACACGAATAACCATATCACCGAGATGGAGCTCGGGATCAGGGTGGAGACCCCGTTGGTGGCAAAAATGTATGCACACAGTTTTAGAAAAAGAAAATGTAAAACCATTTGCAGTGGTCCACGTCAGCAAGTGATTGAGGGCAGTCTGAAGCTGCCGCTCAATAAACCTCATATTCAATGACTGACACGGGATATGGAAGTCATCAACATAGAGCCCATTTGCAACAGTCGGAGGAAGATAAGTAGTGATAGCATTAATTTTAACACTAAAAAGTGTGACACTCAAGACACAGCCCTGAGGGACTCCAAGTTCCTGTGGAAAGGAACGGTAAAGAGTTGAACCCACATGGACTTGGAATCGCCTGTTCAGTAAAAGTTCTGAATAAAAATGGGTAAATAGACACGCAACCCATAGGAGTGGAGGTCCTGCAAAATGACATACCTCCACATAGTGTCAGAAGCTTTCTCGAGATCACAGAAACAAGGTGTTCTCTCTTGAGGAAAGCTTCCCTGATCGACATTTCAAGTTGAATCAGATGTTCCACGGTGGAGCACTGTCAACGGAACCCACATTGGGTAGGCAAGAGAAGTGTGTTAAATTCGAGGAACTTAACAAGACAAGCATTAACTATCCTCTCTAAGACCTTACAAAGACAACTAGCCAAAGCGATGGAACGATAATTAGAAGGAATCTAGAAGGGTTTCAAGCTTCAGGAAAAAAGAAGGTCCTGCCAGATCCAGTTAAAAATAACCAGAGGAATAGCAGGAGAGAGATGGTGCAGCATCTCCTAACAAACATCATCAGGTCCAACCGATGTACTACCAGACCAGAAGAGCAAGTTTGAGTTCCATCAGTGTAAAGGGGTGATTATAGTCATAGAGATGATCAGCTTGAAAGGAAAAAGGTGATCGCTCTGCCCGAGACTTGATGGCCAAGAAGGCAGGGGAAGAAACAGTAGTGCTGTGGCCGAGAGCATCATCAATGCTCTGGACATCAATAACTTTCTGGCCATTGGAGAGCAAGATGGAAAGGGGATGGGAAGCATACCTCCCAGTGACTTTCCAAATCTTGTCCCATACAGTTTTGGAACTGTAATGAACTTAATCCAAGACTCTTTTAGGTCTTGACGTCAAACCTACCGAGCATGGTCACGAGCCCGATGATAAACAATGTGGTTAGAAAGACAGGGATACTGTCAGAAGGTATCCCAGACCCGTTTTTGAGCCTTCGGTGCCTCCTAGCAAGCAGGACTCCACCATGGATGAGGATATGGTGGAAAACGTGTCAAGGTCTTAGGAATAAAATGAGCAGCTGCCTGGACAATACAGTCAGTCACTGCAACCACACAGTCATCTATTGATGGCAGGATCAAGTTCGGAGAGAGAGGTGAAAGATGGCCAGTCAGCTTGGTCCAACTTCCACCGTGGCACTTGGGTCGGGTGGCATTGGCCATGGCCAA
>NW_013665950.1:622463-633597 GCF_000517525.1 Limulus polyphemus | reverse complement strand
GTGCTAGATGCACGAGAAAAGCTCTGGCCAAGAGCATCAGCAATGCTCTGGACATCAGCAACTTCTTGGCCATTGGAGAGCAAGACGGAAAGGGGATGGGAAGCATACCTCCCAGTGACTCTCCGAACCTTGTCCCATACAGTTTTGGAACTGGTGGTTGAAGAGATGCTAGTAGTGAACTTGATCCAAGACCCCTTTTGGCTTTGACATCGAACCTGCTGAGCATGAGCACGGGCCTTCTGATAAACAATGCAGTTAGAAAGAGTGGAATACCGTTGAAAGGCATCCCAGGCCCGTTTTTGAGCCTTCCATGCCACCTGGTAGGCAGGACTCCACCATGGACGAGGATACCATGGAAAACGTGTCGAGGTCTTAGGAATAGAATAAACAGCCACCTGGACAATACAGTCAGTCACTGCCACCACACAATCGTCTATTGATTTTCGTCTGTCTACCGGCAGGATCAAGTTCAGGGCTGACTGGCCATCTTTCACCTCTCTCTAAGTGCCACGGTGGAAGCTGGACCTGGGTCGGGTGGCATTGACCATGGCCAACTTCCTACATAATGATAGGAAAATGATCACTGCCCCATGGGTCACTGTCAACGAACTGCTGAAACTCTTTGGCTGGAGAAACCAGCAAGGATTTCCAACTCGAGGATAGACTTTAAGTCCCTTTCGACAATAACTCCCTGTGAGAAATTCAAAGAAGCGTGGGGAGTAACCTCAATGGGTATATCCTCAATGGCCTTTGAATTCAAGAGTAGTTCACTGTGCTTTGCTGTGGATGTTTCAACCAAGATGTCTCCAGAACGGAGCTACTTAACTGACTTTGGAGAGTCAGCAAGCCCCTTTAATCCCTTCTGTATAAAAGAGGGAGACATTTGCCCTAAAAATTTATCAGACAGTGAATGCAGGATCAGGAAGCGAGGTACAGGTCCATATTGTGGTGGAGACTGCCGTTCAGAGTCTTCTAGACGTGGTTGTTTACCAATTAACAGAGTTTTACATTTTTTGTATTTGGATTTGGGGGATCCATAACAAAAAAGATTCAGTGCCCACTGACCCAACCACCATAGAGTCCTTCGAGGGGACGCACTACAATGTCAAACAAGGACACTGCAGCAATGCCAGGGTTTCATGAGCACTATACCTCAAACACCAGCATCAGACACAATGTCCACAACACCCATTTAGAACATCCAACACTAATATTCAGTTGACCCTAGCCCGAGTGGACCAGCCGATTGACCCTTGGAGAGCCACCCCAAGGCCACCTGTCTACAGGAATTCAAGGCCAAAGTGGTGTGTCGCAGAGCCCCAGACACCACTCAACCACCAGGATTCTCTTCTCCCCTTGACGGGTTGCCACACACGGCAAAAACGTGGGTGGATGTTTAGATCCCAGAGGAAGTAACTAAAAATACAGAACCTTTCCAGGAATCCACATCGAGGGGTTATGCATCAGATGAGGATTCTAAAGCAGAAATGTCACAGAGAATTCAGGTGGCCTTAAAAGTAGCAAATGAACACTGGAGAAAAGCAGTCAAAAGGAAAGAAAAGCAGACAGATAAAAAAGCTAAAACTAGTGATATTAAGCTGGGAAATAAAGTTCTATTATACAACCCCCCCCTCCCATCAAAAAATGGAAACAATGAAACTAGCTAAGATGAAGCCTCAATACACCAATTAGCCTGACAACTCCCACTTGCAAAATAGGCTGAAGCTTTCAAAGAGATAGAAACCATGAAGGAATAAGGAGTGATAGAACCAAGTATTAGTCCTTTGACATCACCTATTATATCTGTGAAGGATCAATGGATCCATAAGGTTCTACTTAGAATACTAGAAGGTGAATGAAGATGCAAAGAAAGAAATCTATCTATTATCAAGGACTAACTTTCGATGGATTGTGGCTAATTATCATGTTACCATTTTAATTATAAAATGCATCTGCTATGTTTTGACAATTAATGGAGTATACCTCTTTCTGAATTACCCTAGAATATTGTGCTCATCTACTTGGATGACATAATCACACATGAGAAAATCGGTGATAATGCTTATAATGGATTAAGAAAAGTTCTGGATTGGTTAAGAAAAGAAAACCTTAAGCTAAATCACAATACTATGAATTGTTCAGTTAAAAGGCAAATTTCCTGGAACACCTAAATAGCAGAGAGGGAGTGTCTATAGAACCATCAAAGACTGACTCCTTCTAGAATTGGCCAACATAAAAAAAAACCTACCTTAGTTAAGAGGATTTCTAGGTCTGTGCTCATACTATAGTTGTTTGAAAAATCATTCACTGACAGCTCATCCTCTACACATATTATTTGAAAAGTTAAACATATTTCAATAAACTGAAGAAAGAACTGGCCACTATTTCTGTACTAGCATATCCTACTCTTGAAGATCCACTCATTTTAGATAGAGATACCAGTGATTTTGCAGAATAGCAGTGCTGTCACAAATACAACACAGAAAAGAACACGTGACTGCCTACTATAGCAAGACAATGAATGCTGCTGAAATAAGGTACTGTACAATTCAGAAAGAGCTACTAAATGTTGTTTGAGGACTATGTCAGTCCCACCATTACCTTTATGGACAAAAGTTTACACTATAGACTGATCATGTAGCATTGAAATGGCTGGTGAATTTCCTCAATCCAGAAGTACAGATAACAAGAAGGTTACAAAAAACCCAGGAGTACTACTTTAACATTGTACATTACCTTAGCCTTAACCATGGAAATGCTAATGCATTCTCCTGAAAACAATGTGTTAATGATGAATATAAGATAGTAAAAATGCCCAATTCAAAGTGCAAGAGTATAATCTGAAAAGATACATCCACAAGTAATGATGAACTTGTGTGGTCCAATACTCACATGAAACAGCTTAGACAAAAAGATACAAGTTTGAAATTTATTATTCAATGGAAAAAGAATAGTGTAGAAAGACCTGTGGCAAACAGTTGTTCCACACAGCACAAAGATACATTGGGCACAATGGGATTATTTATGGGATTGTTATTTTGAAAATGGGAAGATACCAGTAGAAAAAAACAATAACTATAGTTATTACTTGTACAATCTCTACATATCAAAGAAGTCTCATCTCCACTAGCTTTCAACAGCTGGATACTTAGATGTTAAGAAAACACTGGAGAGAAAAAGAGAATACTTCTTTGAGTAGAATGCCAGGTATGTGTAGAGAATTCATGCAAATCATATAAACTATGCTGCGAGCAAAAAGGTTCACGAAAGAAACAGCATGTGCAATGACAGTAGTACTGTGTTGAAGCACCACCTGAGAAAGTTGCTGTCAATAGCTTGGTCCTTTACCTTGAAGTAACAATGGGAATAAATATATGATGATTGTGTTGGACTATTTCACCAAATGTCCAGAAGCATATGCTGTTTCTAACCAGGAAGAAAAAACTCTAGCAAGGAAATTCACCAATGAATTTGTTTCAGGATTTAGCATGCCTATAGAATTTCACTCAGATGGAACTTTGAATTAACCTTGTTTGCAGAAACGTGTCAGATCCTTGGAAAAATAAAGACCAGAATAACAGCCTTTCATCCCCCTTTTGATGGCACTGTAGGTAGATAGATACGGCTGTACACTATTAAATCAATTAGTCACTCAAGTGGATGAGCATCAGAAAATGTGTTATCAAGATCTTCCACTACTATTTGTGTGTTATTGACCAGCAGTATATGAATCTACAAGCAACATACCATCATCATTAATGTTTGAGATAGAACTTAAAGTGCCATTGGATCTTTTGTATTTACATCCAGAGGAGAGTCTTACAAAAAAATATGTAGAGATTAACGAACACCATCAGTATGATACATTACTTAAGAAAGACTTAAATCAACTAGTGATAAAATGAAAAGTTTCTAATATGTTAGTACTCATAAGGTTAGATTCCACCAAGATGGTTTGGTGGCTGTATAATTCTTCCCACAAGAAAAGACCAACTACAAAGTTAAGCAACTATTGGGAATGGCCATATGCTATACTGAAAAGAATCAAGGATGTGATTTACAGAATCCAGAAAGATGTGTGCTCAAAGCCAAAAGTCATCCACCAAGAGTGTCTTTGGGATTATGTTAATGAGAAAACAGATAGCTGGGTAACTCCAGGGGAGAATTTTTCAAGCAGAAAGTCAACCTGCTGAGGAGCTATGGTTCTTGTCAAGAATTATCAAGGATAGAACCCCCAACAGATTTACTCAATCACCTATCAAGGATAGAACCCCCAACAGATTTACTCAATCACCTATCAAGGATAGAACCCCCAACAGATTTACTCAATCACCTACCTAGGAAGAACTCTCCCACCAACATAAGAGCTAGTGACAATAAAAGTCAAGAGGTAATCCCATCTGAGCCTTGGAAGAGAGAACCACAAAAATACTTGGTGAATGAACAGTTTAGCTTACTGTTTTATTTTTGTTAAGACTGTTCAAGCAACTTTACAATCCAGTAAAGGAATAATGTTCTAAGCTATATTTCATTGTTTTAATCTAGATGTTTACAAGAATAAACACAAAGTTAAGATCAAGTTTATAAAAGCAATTTTAGAATAACTAGAATGTGCATGAATGTTAATGATCAAAAGACTTTGTGAAATATTTAGAAATGAGTATATATTATAAATATGAGAATAAATGAAGCAGTCAGTTTTCAGTTAATGTGTGCTATTCATTCAGTGAATTATTCAAATCAATATTAATTGTCATATATATTCAGTTACTTGACTGATCAGTTATGAACTGTACAAGTACATTTATTTGTACATTAGTTGTAGTACCATACGAAATAAATTTCTGTTGAAAGTGGAAAATGTTTATGTTGAAGTTAGACCTACAACTGTGTAAAAGTGATAGCAGACTGGGTCTAAAACTGTGTAAAAGTGATAGCAGACTGTAGAAAATTTTGAGGAAAAAATAAACTAATTTGTTATCATTACATGGACTGGACTCTGCATTATTTTCAGGAATTAACTGAAAAGGACCTGCCCAAAGATAGAATGTATTTCAAAAACATATGTTTGAAAAAAGTGTGTTTTTCATTCACTGTTCAAATACTATGAATAATTTTGCAGTTACTTGAAGTTTTACAATATGATGATTATATAGTGGTACACACACACACACATATATATAATAACATAACAAATGATTTTCATGTGTATCTTCATCTAGAAGTTAACTGGAAGCAAGGGTCTAAGAGTTGAATAGAGATAGTAAAGATTATGGAGAACCATGATTTTGTTCAAGATTAATTTTAAATAGTTGTGTATGTAATGGTTGGTTTATTTGTGTTTTGTGCAGAGCGTCTTTGTGTGTCATTTATTAAACTGTTACAATTGAAACAAGTCGGTGTGCTTTATTTTGTTTTGGACGGTTATTATTTTCCTGATTTTTGCTTACAATACCCATAATTTTATAAATGGCTTCTTGAAGAAAAAGTAATGTATTGAGTGAAGATGACATAATTACTGAAGTACTTGATGATAATTTGTCAGATCTTCCAAGTGAAGGTGAAGATTCTGCTATGGATGTGTTTGTGGAATCATTCTGACAATGACTCTAGCTACAGTGACATTGTTAGACCTACAAAGATACATAAAGTTGTTGTTCTATCAACTGATTTTGAATCAGAAAGTGATGATGATTCTACAAATGTTCCTTTTAGTGATTTGTTTTCCTGTTGTGATAATAATAATTCATCAGAAATAGATATTCTACTGAATTTGGAAATGTTTGAAAGAAATCCAGGGGTCACTATAACTCCATTGGAACCCGAAGGTATTGCTGCCGTGACAAGTCTAATGTTTGGTGATGACTTGTTTGAAATGTTTTGTCAGGAAATGTGTACCTACCATAATCAAACTGCAGAGAAGCATAAATTGTCATCTAAAGGACTTCAATGGTCTAAAGTTACATCTACAGACATGAGGAAATTCCTAGGCCTTATTCTACTAATGGGAAAGACAAGGAAATATAACTGGAAAGATTATTGGTCAACAGATCCTCTTTTCATTAGCCCAATATTTTCGCAGACATTGAGCTGAAACAGATTTGAACAAATCTGGACATTTTAGCATTTCAATGAGAATCAGAAAATGGGTGAGTCTTCAGGCAGGCTCTTCAAAATTCAACCACTACTGGATTATTTCCTCAATAAATTCAATATGCTATACAAACCAAAGCACAGTTGTCATTGGATGAGGGCATTATTTCATGGAGGGGACATCTAAGATTCCAAACATACAACCATGCAAAAATTTTAAAATATGGCCTGCTGGTGAGAATGGTGTGTGAGAATGACACAGGTTATATTTGCAACATGGAAATTTATACTGGTGTGGGGAAAAAATTGGAGGAGACTATTTTTTCAGTTCTTGCTTCCAATCTTGGATTGTGGCACTATGTATACGAGGACAATTATTACAACAGTACTTCCATTGCAAACCTGTTCCTAGAAGAAGAGTCTGCATAAAAATCAGAGTAAATAGTGGGTTGCCACCAAGCCTGAAGTTTCAACAAAGAAAAAAGGTGAAACAGTTTTCTATAGAAAAGATTCTTTTTTTCATATGGAAAGACAAGAGAGAAGTGAGAATGGTTTCAACCATCCATGACTCATCTGTTTCTACCATAGGAAAGAAAAATAGAGTAACTGGAGAAGAAATAAAAAAACCTGTGTGTGTTCTCCAATACAATGCCCACATGAAAGATGTTGATCATGCAAATCAGTACCTCTCATACTACACCATTCTCAAATAAACAGCGAAATGAAAAAAGGTAGTACTTTATCTAATAAATTGCAGCCTTTTCAATTCATATATAATCTACAAAGCCCTGAATCAACAGAAAAAAAAAAATAATATATATATATATGCAGTTCCTCCTCTCCATGGCAAGAGAATGGATTACTGATGAAGAGATAGAAGGCTCACTGGAACTAGAGAGGAACGAACCCGGTCAATCATCTGAAGGTACAAGGAGAGCCCCATATAAGAATCCCCCAGGAAGACTGTCTGGTGACGTGAAGCAGCATATTCCTGTGTTCATTTCATCTATAGGAAAAGAGAAATTTCCTACCAGAGCCTGCAGAGTTTGTACTGCCCATGGGAAAGGGAGTGAAATTTTGTGTGTTTCTACCCCATATAGGAAAATGTTTTGCAAGTTACCACACTTCAAAACTTTAGTAGGTGTCTTTATGTACATACTCTAAATGTTTCAAATAATATAGTTGAGTTATGAACAAAATTAAATGTGTCTGACTCCTTTCAAACTCAACGTTTTAATAAATAGCACACAACGATGCTCTGCATGAAACACAAGTAAACTCGAAACCCGTCTGCAATGTGTTAAAACAGTAATGTATAAAATGTTAAATGTATAAGGTATAATAAAACTTGATCAATAACCATAAAGATTATGTAGGCTATGCAACTAGAATGAAGCTAAAATTGTATGCATGTTAAATGCCACTCATGGCAAGACGTTTTATATTTGGTCTTGACTCTATGGCAAAAATATTAAAAAGTTCAGTATCATATGATGCATCAACTCATGTTTGCACTAACTGAAATTAAACCAAGATATAGAGATCAACGACAGATAAGGACAATCAAGATTTAGTTACAGCTTGTGTCAATCAAAAGATCAGAAATATTTTTTGGTTAATTGGTGGTTACAATGCCAGTCAAATTGACTGAAGCCAACACAGTTAAGGTAGCAAAAATAGATAAAATATGAAGTTTTACTGAAAAATAACTTTTGACATTCATTTAGGAGGTTCTAGTAGTTACGCAAATGAAATAAGAAAACTGTAAGACTAAAAAAATTATTCTTAACACGAAAATGATCTTGCACTTGGACCAACTCAGTAAAGGCCTTTGTAAATCCACAGACAAAAGTTTAGTAAAAATACTTAATTAAAACAAAATCAGATTATTGTGTATAAAAAGCTTGTAATGTTTACTACAAGCTTGCCAAATTTTATGAAGGTACACTTGGTAAATTCAGATTTATAGTATGCATATTTTTATGATTATCTTTTGGTTACAAAGTTGGCCATTTTGACCAACCACCTATACTTAGGCTTAACTCAAAAATATTTTAGAATTGATATTTTGTGTAATTTTGCAAATAAAATGAAAAACATTTCAAACTTTTACTTCTGCTCACTCCAAGGTGTCTTATCTATAATTTTTTAAATAATTTTTCTGTCCATCCCAAAGCAAACATTTACATTTACTAAAAAACTATAATCCCTTGAGAGTATAATTATTCATGTTTAAATTCACATTATTTTCCTTCTTTTTCTCTGGCTTTATTACTGCAAGCTTTTGTTCTCACTTTTTTACTATCTCACATCATGTGATCTGACCAATTATTAATGAAGCTCAGCTTTAAAAGTATCCACGAACAAAGTTTATATACCAGTAGATATAGAAGGTTAGAAATTATTAACATCAATGTAAACTGAATAAAGTGGTGAAGGAAGTAATTTATGGTTTATTGAGAAAGTGATTATATGTAGCTCTTACACAAAAGAATTTAACACAAAATTAAGAAAACTCTGTAACAAGCTACAGATGATTTTTAAATACTTTATTTAGATATTATTCCTATTCCTGAAAATGTTTTCTTGTTAAACTATACTTCTATACTACAGGAATTTTCTGCTTTGGCAACACATCAGGCCAACCATGTTAGATTTAGCAAGTACAGTGGGCGATAGCAAAATATTCCACTGATTCAAATCCTTATTTATATTTATCGAATGTGATTGCATTTACTATACTCAAACTATCCACATAAATAAAATAGCTTATAATTTATTGAAAAAACATATTTTCATATATAAATTGATCTCAGTCAAGAATATTGTCAGCAAAATTAGTGTTACCTAGTCTGACCTGATGCCATTTTGAAAGGTCAGATCCTAGGGCACAGATAAATCTTTGTCAGTTTCTGCGAGTTTTTTGTTTTTTTTATATACAAGTTATAGCTGAAAGTGGTGAGTAGTATAATCAGTAAAATAAATTATCAAAAGAAATATGTTAATGAATATCAGTCAAGTTGATATTGACTGGATATCATATATATATATAAAAGGAAATTTTCTGATCAATACTGAAACTTCTATTCGGAAACAAAAGGAAGTATTTTTAATGTTTTTTCAAACCATTATCTCCAATTTCACAACATAAACAACTACAGAAAAATAAATCAAATTACATGGATTTTTAAAGATAAAACTACATACTATTTATAAGTTAGTTCAAAGTTTCATGCATTTTGATGAAGTATTTCCACTGTGATAAGAAAAGAAATCAAAGGATATCAATAACCTCCCTCTGGTTCGGAAAGGTTTAAAGATATCTTTAATTTCAAAGATTGCAACCTTTAAGTAAAATGTATATTGATATACGATCAATTTAACTGTGCTATGTTGAGACATCAATAAGTAAAAGTACATATGTGTAATTTCTATCATGTTCAAACAACAATAGCATGAATTATTTGGTTAAAGAACATCCAAAAGTAAGAATAAAACTTCACAGTAATGAATGTTAAGCCATTCAATGATACAAATGTCTACTAAATTAACTACATAGCATTGAAAATTATGCACTTATATGTATGTTATGAACATATAAATAAATGTCTCTTGTTTCATGAATGTAAAAGTTATTTTTTCCCAAGCATATATATTACAGCTAACATAGCATACGAAAGTCTTAACTATATCACTCACCTTTGTAAGTTGGTTATAACTACTGGCATCAGACACTTTCAGCCAGTGCATCAAATCTGTGTACGGCATCAGTTCACCATGACAAGCCATGTGTTTTGGTAGTGTCAATTCTGATGCATAAAAACTCAAATTCTCACCTCTTTCATTTCCCTGAATTATGTAGAAAGAAAAATATCACTAGTAATTCATCATTTGTATGTCTGATAATTTTGGTGTAATAAAAGTGTACATTATAAATGATTCCTTTGTTCAAAAAGACTATTATATCAATTAAATGGTGAGGACTGAGTAAAGATTTCAGTAATAAAATACTTCTAGAACCACAGAAGTATTGAAAAAAAAACAGTAGAATGATGATTAAAAGTTAAAGCTATATACGATTAAAGAAAAAAATAGTAACAAAATATAAAACATCTATTCAGAGTTCTGTGTAAGAAATTACCTCCTATTAACTTCTTCGTGAATGATTGAATGAAATTAACTTTTTTTTAAAATTGATTGATTGTTTTGAATTTCGCGCAAAGCTACACGAGGGCTATATGAACTAGCCGTCCCTAATTTAGCAGTGTGAGACTAGAGGGAAGGCAGCTAGTCATCACCACCCACCGCCAACTCTTGGGCTACTCTTTTACCAACGAATAGTGGGATTGACAGTCACATTATAACGCCCCCACGGTTGAAAGGGCGAGCATGTTTGGTGGGATGGGGATGCGAACCCGCGAACCGCAGATTGCGAGTCGAGCCTCCTAACCACCTGGCCATGCCGGCAATTTTTTTTTAAAATACATATTTGATTACTATAATTAGTATTATATGTTGAAAAGTTTGGTATCCTGTTGTGCTGCCATGCAAAATCTACCATCTTATTGTGCCATCACTGCTATACTTTCAATTTTCTGCTTTTTCCTTTCAGTTACTCATAATTCCTAAATCACATGGAATAGATTTCTAACTATTTAACATTAATGATTAAACCATAAGAATACTGCAAATAAATATAATTTTCAAAATAAAAATGAATAAATAAATTTACATTAGGTTGGCAACATTCTCTAATTTGCATATCCATCTTAGTGTACTACACTCTTACTGAAGAAAAGCATTATACTGACAATGTTCCCTGTGTGATGAAGTAATCCTCTGGGGTATACCTATATTTGTTACAGAATTGCACAAGGAAAACAATATCAAATTGCACATAGGTAAAAACACATGTATATATATATGTTACTATTCTGATTATGCTGTATGATATAAATCTCAATATTAACACAATTTAAATTCGATGACGAGGAACCCACTTTGAGACTAATAATGGCTGGAGACGGCTTAAATGGGTAAT